>NC_066879.1:9615841-9629050 GCF_022985175.1 Labeo rohita | reverse complement strand
GATGGCTGTTCTGTCAATTCTTCGTCATCAGTTAGGAACCTAGGTGTGCTATTTGATGGTAATCTTTCCTTTGAAAACCACATCTCTAGTATTTGCAAAACTGCATTTTTCCATCTCAAAAATATATCTAAACTACGACCTATGCTATCAATGTCAAATGCTGAAACATTAATTCATGCGTTTATGACCTCACGGTTAGATTATTGTAATGCTTTATTGGGTGGTTGTTCTGCTCGCTTAATAAACAAACTCCAGCTGGTCCAAAATGCAGCAGCTAGAGTTCTTACTAGAACCAAAAAGTATGATCATATTAGCCCGGTTCTGTCTACACTGCACTGGCTCCCTATTAAACATCGTATAGATTTTAAAATCTTGCTAATTACTTATAAAGCCCTGAATGGTTTAGCTCCCCAGTACCTGAGTGAGCTCTTATCGCATTATAGTCCCTCACGTCCGCTGCGTTCTCAAAACTCTGGCAATTTGATAATACCGAGAATATCAAAATCAACCGCGGGCGGCAGATCTTTTTTTTCTTATTTAGCACCCAAACTCTGGAACAATCTACCCTACAATGTTCGGGACGCAGACACACTCTGTCAGTTTAAATCTAGATTAAAGACCCATCTCTTTAACCTTGCTTACACATAACAAATCCACATTCTTATAATTCAAATCCGTTAAAGGATTGTTAGGCTGCACTAATTAGGTCAACCGGAACCGGGAACACTTCCCATAACACCCGATGTACTCGGTGCATCGTCAGAAGAATGGCATCTACGCTAATATTAGTCTGTTTCTCTCTTATTCCGAGGTCACATTAACCACCAGATCCAGTCCGTATCCAGATCAGATGGTCACTGCAGTCCCCCGGATCCAGTCCGAACCCAGCCCAGACGGTGGATCAGCACCTAGAGACGACCTCTACAGCCCTGAATGTCAGCGGAGTCCACATCAACTAGATGAGCCCCAGAGACGATCCACATTAAAGACCACATCACCTAGACGGCTGTCGGCACAAGACCACGGGAACTTTGGCCAGAGGAGAACTGGCCCCCCGACTGAGCCTGGTTTCTCCCAAGGTTTTTTTCTCCATTTGTCACCGATGGAGTTTTGGTTCCTTGCCGCTGTCGCCTCTGGCTTGCTTAGTTGGGGACACTTTCTCTTAACACAATATTGCATTTTATTTTATTGTTTTTGATTAACTACCTTTACCTATAATGTGAGTGTTTAATGTTGCCTTTGGTTTGCCTTGATGTACTGTTTCCTACTTAATACTGTACAGCCGCCTTGTCACAATTCTTTATTGTTAAAGGCGGTATATAAATAAAGGTGACTTGACTTGACTTGACTAGATCCAGCTGCGAAGCCCACGAGTGCAGCTGCCGCTCCGCCTCGGCGGAAGCGGGGCCAGACCCACGAGGAACGCTGATGAAGGCTCCCTCCGCAAAGAGAGCCTTCTGGGAGCGGAGAGCACGCAGGCTAAGCAGCTCGCAATGCGGGCAGTCGGCCCCCTCGAGAGCCGACTCTACGTGGTCCGCTCCCAAGCAAACCACGCACAAGCTGTGTGTATCCCCGCTCGGAATAAAGCGCGAGCAGGGAGGAACACACGGCTTGTAACGTGGATTGCTTTTATGTTTAAGTTTTCTTAAAACTTTAGACATCGTGTCTCAAATAAAAGTGGTACAAACTGGCATCGAAAAACAGACACGTTGAAAACACACACACAGAGCGCTTCGCTGAATGAATGAAGCTGAATGCCGGTGCCGGCGCACGTGCTTTTAAGCTTCCTGGTCCGTGACGTCACCCGCCCATGACGTCTCGCTTCTCTATTGGACTGATTACACATGTGATTCAGAGCGTGTTCACGCTGGAGGCGTTCCCCTAGCGTTTGATGACGCAGCTTGAGTTCCTGAAGGGGAAACAAAAATGTTAATAGATAATATATGTAAATAATATTAATAAGTAAAACTAGTATCAATGGTATAAATATATTAATATTAATGAAAATAAACTATTTTCAAATGTACTATTTTCTAAATCCTAATTCATGCATCCCTACAATTGCATCTCTTCAGGAGACTTAAACTGCTTAATTCATATTAACTTAGATATTTATTTAATTATTTATGATCTCTTTATGAACGCTTTAAAGTTTTGGGTGAACAGCCTTTCAATACAGGGATAGAAGTCTCTCAAATTTCATTAAAATATTTTCATTTGTGTTGAGTGTGAACAACGGTTTAGAACAACATGGGAGTGAGTAAATGATAAATTTTCAGAATAATTTTGGTTGAATTATTCCTTTAAGTGTTGTGTTAATAGTTGAAATATTTTGCTTCTTGAACCAGTGTGTTTGTTGCATTATGGATGTGCCAAAATAATAGATGAAGCAAGATGAACGTTTAACATGACGGTAAAGTTTAGCTTCCTTTAAATTATATAAAAGTTTTTTTGTGATTTTTGATTTAAAACTTTACTTAAGGCTGCAGAATTTTAATATTTTTAATGTTACATTTTTTCTGGCACGTAAAAAATAATTTTTAAGTGTGTGTTTTTTTGTTTAAGAATGTTTTTATTGTAAATAATCACATTCTAGTTCATAGTTTGAGTGGAGAAAAGCTAAATTGTGTTCATTTTGCAGAATGCCAATAAATACTTTCTGTAATGATGACAAAATCTTGTTTGTGTTATATTTACAGTATTGTTCATACTGCATGCATTTGTATTCTTAAAGGATGTGGAGGAGCATACAATGTGGCTTAGAGTCTGGATGTAAGATTTAAAGTTATACATTTAAATAGTAAAAAATGCAGTTGAGTTGGCTTAAAATACTAAAGCAACCGGCTGCAAAGCTTTTTTTTTGAGGTTACTGAACAAGCAAAAAATTACTGGCACAACTTAGTTCTTGAAGTTCAGTAAACTCAAAAAAGCTTTGCAGCTGGTTACCTTAATATTTTAAGTTGAGTCAACTTAACAATTTAAGGTAATCTGCTGCAAAGCTTTTTTGAGTTTACTGAACTTCAAGAACTAAGTTGTGCCACTAAGTTGAGTCAACTTACAATTTTAAGGTAACCAGCTGCAAAGCTTTTTTGAGTTTGCTGAACTTCAAGAACTGAGTTGTGCCAACTCTGACTGGTAGTTCACTCAACTTCACTGAAGTTCACTGAACTTTTATATATGAGTTGGCACAACTTCCCTCCTTTAAAGTTGAATAAACTCAAAATTGCTTTGCAGCAGATTAACTTAAATTTTTAAGTTGACTCAACTTTTTATTTTTTACAGTGTGGAGAAACATTTAAATTTACATTGGGGAAAAAAGCTTATATAAAATAAATAAAATTATATAAATTATTATTATTATTATTATTATTATTATTTTATCATGAACATACATTATCAGCTTTATCTCTTATTTAGTTTGTGCACATGTAGGGGAGACCAGGTATGGTTGTAACATGGAGAAAGTTGCAACAACACCATTTCCACATATCAAGGATAAGCTAGGAGTTCTATGATAATTTCATTTACCCACTTCCACCCTGATCTTATATGAATGGTTGTCAAGGCTGTAAATAGGTTTGCAGATTTTATAAGGAAAAAAACTGATTTGATGTAAAAATCCAATTTTTTTGACCAAAACTATATTTCACTTAGTATATAAACTGTTGCAGATAAAATCATATAACTTCAATTAAAATTCAATTAAAATTTCAAACCATTATGCTAATACAGCTACCTAAATATTGGATGACAGTGGTGGGGTAAGTTGTAACACATTTTAGTATCCCCTTACATAGAACTGTGACCTTTCATGTTGTCTATATGGAGCTTTTTTGGCAGCTCAAAGCCAAAGGAAGTGTGGGTACACAGTTTCTGGATCCACCAAATCTGCACTCTAGAGTTAAAACATTGGTTTGTCACTATTGTGACTCTGATTGAGAAAATTCATACATGAACACAATCTCACACAGATTTACACAGTTTTTTGTTAGATCTACATATTCTTTACTTCAGAACACTAAAGTTGAGTGTTCAGTAAGCATAAATACTGTTAAGGAAGTTCTAGAAGTCCAATTTACACACACACTCCTGCATCAAACAGAAAGTGGATTTAATTCGTAGAAAGTGCAACATTGTTTTGTATTGTTGTTTTAGATTGTTTCAATAAACCTTTTTTTGAAGCAAACTTTGAGAGGCGGCTGCTGTTTTTGCTTCTTTTGTCTAACTGTTACAATTTACCCCGGTATGTGCTACAACCTACCCGGTAGTGGGGTAGATTGTAACAAAGGCACTCCTTGTATTTGACATCAATGTATAAGGGCTGTGATATTCTTCTTAGACATTTATTAGTGTGTTAAGAGGATAACCCCTTGAGATGAAACATCTCGTTTTCGAGGGGGTCCTATTCTTGCAGAGGTTTGAATTAGTGCTTTTTGTAGTGAACAAATGTGGGTACTTTGTATAAAAGTTTGAGCACCCTAACTCAAAAATCCAGCGAGTTACAGATGTTGAAACAAAAAGTGTTATAACCATACCTGGTCTCCCCTACCACAGTGGAATGGCCTCAAATGACAAATACTTGGTCATCCTACATTTTATACAGCTGATTGATGACAAATATTCCTCATGGGGGGCAAAAGGGCAACAACTCACTGCGTGATGAAGCCTATAGAGAACGCAGTTGGAATGTCCCTAAAATTCAAGATATGGGGCAAAAAATGCCTCTGTTTGAATTGTCTCATATTTACATCATATACTTAAGCAATGTCACACGAGCAATAAGTGCAATAAGTGCACACGAGTGCAAATGTGATACTGATCTTATACAACAGTCCAACAAATAGGATGTTTATAGTGTGTTGTTTTATACACAATGTTGTCTGTTTTGCTCAACGAAAATATAAAGACAAAGCAGAACCGTTCGTCTCCGAGCAACACAGACCTGCATTTAATTTCTTAATCCACATTTTGAACGAATTGGGTGAACCATTCGGCTCGTCGGATTTGAAGTCGCTGCACAGACCGATCGGTGTATGACATCACAATACTGCGAGAAAGACCCAAAAGCATGCAGATTCGCCTGCTTTCTAATCTCTTTTGCTGTACTTTGATGTCACACACCGATCGGTCTGATGGTGATGATCCTCTTCAAGTTGAACAAGCCCAGAATGGACCGTTCATAAAGAGAACCATTTACTTCGCTCCTGAATGAATCAGCGATAACTTCATCATAAAGACATTTACCACCACCTACTTGCAATTTTAGTTTATTATTTAGAGTATGGTTTCATCAAAGAAATTTCATATTTCAATAATAATAATAATAACAATAAATTATTAAAGGTATAGTTCACCCACACAAAAAATACCATTTTGTCATCATTTACTTTATGTTGAATCAAACAAAATATTTCTTGCAATTTCTTGCAATTTCTTGAAACTACTTTTTGTAATGTCTGTTTGATGCTTTACACAATGCTTTTTGGGAGGAATTTCTTAGCCAAATTTGATGTGCGATTAATTTGAGAGCACTTAATTAATTGGATTAAACGTTTTAATCGCTTACCAGCCCTAATTTGTATATGTGCGTGTGTGTGTTTCTGTTTGTGCACAGCCTTATACAAGTTTAAAAAAAAAATAGCAGGTCGGGAAAGGTTGAGACTCTGTGAAGTTCCGATGCTTTTCTCCGCTCTGCGTCTCCGCGCAGGCGCCCATGTACATCAGTGTAGCAGACATTGATCGGCACATGCACAGACAAACAGAGAGCAGCAGAAGTGAAGCCTTCCCTCCCTGTCCAGCTGTGTTTGTCCTAGTGTGGAGGTGAGTGGTGATAAACAAAAGACTAAACTAGGCGACCTGTGCCTCGAAATTTCAGCTAATTATCCAAAAGACAAAAGGCAAATATAGTTCATTTGTCTTGCTAACATCCATGACTCATGAGCTACCATGCAATAAGTTTTAGCTAAGGCAATATATCATGGGCATATGTATTACAATAACACCAAAATAATTACAACTATTTGTCTTGTGCAAAATAAATGATTAGTGACAATACATCCCTCTCATTTGTGCAGTGATTTATTTTAAACATATACTTGCAACTACTAGCATAGAAAACATGCACAATGTGGCTTAGTTTCCTTTGTTGTTGCCTGTTCTTAGTGAATGCAAAAGAAGACCACGATCTCTATGTGAACTGATTATTTTTTAGACATCTGTTCAAAAATGAAACAACAAATTGATGTTATTGATGGTAAGTAAGTCAGATATATTGCTAAGTCAGAGGTGTGTTAATATGTTTAATGTATTAGAAGTTAATTGTTTAAAAGAAAATAAATAAATAAATATGAGAAGTGCCCTTTTTCCACTTGAGCCCCTGCCTCTCAAAATGCCTGTGTACGTTCCTGAGTGTTGCTGCAAAGTATGCTCTGCTTATTTCTGGCCAGTAATTGGCCTCAATAATCCACAGTATTATCTATCTATCTATCTATCTATCTATCTATCTATGTATCTATCTATCTATCTATCTATCTATCTATCTATCTATCTATCTGTCTGTCTGTCTGTCTGTCTATCTGTCTGTCTATTTTATGAAATATTGGACCCATTAATGCAGTTTGCAAATTTTCGGCATTGCAGAATACGAAGCAAAATACTATCCTGAAACATACACGACATTTTTTGTTATTACATCAGCTATTACTGTGACTTCTCTTTAGAATCCTAATCCTAAAGAGTTTGAATGGCTATCCAATCGTGCCGACTATTGTGTGATCTAGACAGAAATCCCTTTTAACTTGAACTTGGACTTCTTCAGACGCTATGATCTAGGCGAAGAAAACTAAAACTAAGCAGTGACTAAAAATGGTTAGGTCTTAATCTGTAGTTAAACCACATTAGAGCATCTTCATTTGTCTGTTATTTGCATCAAAATGCTAATTAAATATTTAGCAAATTTTCTGGGCAGGCTCAAGAACTTATCAGGGGTGCGTTTTCCAAAAGCGTCATTAGCTAACTATGGTAGCATGTTCCATTGCACTTTGTTGGTAACGACGGAATTAGGTTTATTTATTTGTTTGTTTGCTTTCGCATTACATACGATTTCGTAATTGCGAAGGTGTGAGAGTTCTGTTTGGTATTAAGCACCATTTATAAATTAATATTAATATATTAAAATGCATTAACATATCAATGAACAATACAATTTTCGCATTTTAGGGTAATCTGATAATTTTTTACATATACATTTTAGAATTCATTATAGATTTTAGGGTAGGCTAACAACAGTAACACATGAATTATAAATGGACAATAGTATATTTGTAAACTAACATCAACCTAGGTTAATAAAAGTTGTTTAACTTTTGTTAAGGAGTTTTACATTTATTCCTGTTTGGACACTTTACATAAATACTATGTAAGATATGACTATGTACTATGTAAATACACTATGTTTATTTACTACATAAATAAATGTAGGAATTCAGAGACCTTTTGGGGGTAGTTTACTTTAAATTCTAAGTACATTTTGATCTATGGGATAGTTTCAACAGAATATCTCTCTGGAAGATTTAATTACGATTATAGCAGTGTAAAATGTATACAACAGGAAGACACAATTAAGGACAGCTCTACTTGCAATTTGCACGTGAAGTCGACAGTGTGAAGCTCGTTCTTGTCTGTCTAGACGTATTACGATCCTCTTTGTCTATGTTTCAACCTTGACCTTGGATTTCATGGAAGCTGCATTTGGACGACATAGGCTAACTTGTTAGGCTTTACACTGCTTGTATATTCCTTTTGTATTTAGATTGTTAGAAAGTACTGTGAAAGTTGATGTGTGCATTTGGGTTTATTTGTTTTACCCCGATTCCATCATATTAACTAATATAAAATTGTTAAAGCGCAGTTGCTTAATACATTTACACAGTTTTCCCCGCCTTATGTAAAGGGTTCAGTTCGAGTTACGGATTTCTCAATTACGCATTTCTAAAGCATGCATTCTATTTGCAAAGTTAAACACACTAGTTAAACACACTACACACTTAATCGCATTCCAGTTTAACCGTTCTAGATAATCATCTTAGCGCGTTTCCCCTGTCTGTTTTTTTTTTTTTTTTTTTTTTTTTTTTTTTTGCATTATTTGAAACTGATATGTGTTTCAAATAATGATATATGTTTCACATACGTAGAGCAATATCTAAAGACACCCGCCGGGCTGAGGAATCTTAAGCCACAGACCTTTTATGTATTATGTTGTTTTGTAAGTGTAACGTCTATTTTTTTTTTTCAACTAAACCTTTCAAAACTATTTTCAGCGCTATATGGAAAATAATAGTAATAATAATAAGAAGAAGAAGTAGAAGGTCATTACAAACAAATATCACATATTTGCAATATAATTAACGTGTCTTTATAATAGGTCTATAATAAGTCTTAAAGTGTCTCGTGTCTGTAACATGTTTATTTGATTCATATTAATCAAATCCCCTCGAACGTTTCACTATTACTTCTCTATTGACACTGAAAGAGAGACATTTCCCCTGTAGGAAATTCCTCACTCTCGCTTTGTCTTGACAGCATGTGTCAGTAATATGTAGATCTTAACAGTGCTAATGAAACAGACATTTGTTTTTTTAGCGGATGCGCATGCGTACACGGGTAGAAAAATGAGTAGAAGTGAAGTGTTAGTCCAGGAGTAGTGCGAGTTGTAAAAATCATCGACAACCCAAGACGATTTCGTGATCCTGCAGAGACGCTGGGCGGACACATTAATTTACGTGTATATGAAAAAAGGTCGTATGAAAGTAATTCTTATAAAAACAAAACCATGGAGGGATCGAGCGGGAATTGCTCTGCATCTCACTGCAGGGATTTCATCTCGCACCCTGCACTGGGACGCCACTCTGGGAATCTCGCGAATCACCAGGGTGCCGTGTACCCGGAGATCACTCCACAAGATGCCGGCCGGCAGTGCCCTGCGCCCCAGGCCTCATCTGGCACATCACTGAGCTATGAATACCCATTCGGAGGTCCATATTATGGATGTCGTCTTTCGTACCCCCACAACGTAAGCTTGCAACAGAAACCATGTTCCTATCATCCTGCCGAAAAATACATGGAGTCAAGCAGTGCGCTGCCAACTGAAGAGCTTTCCAGTCGGTCCAAAGAATTTGCTATTTACCCAAGCTTTGCCAGCTCCTATCAAACAGTCCCCGGCTATCTGGACGTCCCGGTTGTACCAGGAATCAGTGCGCATTTAGAGTCACGGCATGAAACTTTAATTCCTATGGAAAGGTATCAGCACTGGACAATGTCGAACGGTTGGGATGAGCAACTCTATTGTTCTAAGGAACAGACACATTTTAACCACCTATGGAAGTCCCAGTTTTCGGGTAAAATTACATGTAACAGCAAATATTATAAAGCTTTGAATTATTCGTATTCATGATTGGAATTCTGTGTTATACTAATTTATACTCCCAATATTGGGTTGGAAGTGTAGTAGTAAAGTCACCATCTTCAAAAATGTTCGGGCGCCTGCGGAGATCTGTGATTTACTTTATCGTCTCCCAGTTTTAAATATCATGTTCATGTCGGCCTGATTCACGTTGGTCTGACTTTGTTATACACTTGTGATTTTTCTAGAGACGTCGATTAGCAGCTGTCAGTTTAAGTTCAGTTTTTTGAAACTTAAGAGTTTCAAAAGAGATTTTTAAGAAATTTTTTTGTTTACTTAAATAAATATAGTATGTATTTATTTAAATTATAGGACCAGTAATATATTTTATTTAACTGATTCTGAATAGAATCCACACTGATTGGCTTTACGGGGCGTTTTTGTTAAAGTATGGCTAAATCAAGTTAGTTTGTTTGAAAATGTGCTGAAAATTTGGACAGATTTGGACAAGTTACCGTATTATATATTTCGCCTCTTTAAAATTCCTTAACTGATATTCCTATTAAGATTTTTTTGACCCATACACACACAAAATGTTTTTCTCTTCTAAAAATGATTTATTTGCCTTGATGTAATTATTTAAAATATGGAATAGATATTAAATTATGTATGGACAATATAAACTAATTATTTAAAATGCATGTTAACTAACTAAATAAAAAAAGGTTTTTTTCTAAACTAAAATGAAAGGTCCCCCCCCCCCCCTTTCTAAAAGTGTAGTGTAGTTCCCAACATGCATCTTTGCATAGGACGTAATGTGGAGAATAAAAAAAAATGCTAAAATTGTGTATTTTATGTTGTTTGAGCAAGGAAAAAGTGACTGAGAGGCCTACTTGGTACTCGATACTGCATGTTCTATAATGAACCAGTTTAGTTGTGGTGCCATCGTGGAAAATAGTGGAGCTTTCGCTCATGCTGAGGACAGGTACATAAAATATGAATGTTGTTTTAGTTAAGAAACATTAAACAGTAACGTTGGTCTTGTTTGTTGCCTATTAGTGTGGAAATATTTATATTATTAAATATAATTTAAGAAACCAGTCCTGTCAGTTAATATCCGCAAACCGTACGATTTTGGGTCACTAAAAATAACTTCATTTTATGATGTTGAAGTTAAGTGAAGAAATAATTGTGTTACGTATTTAATTCATGTCGAACCAATGTATATGGTTAAATTATGTAAACCCAACACTTTTTTTGAGTGTTTCAGACGCGTTTAGTCGTTTAAACACAATGAGGAAACGGAACAAAATAATTAACAAAAGTAAACATGATTTGAGACTTTGAAAAGCATCTCATAAACCCATTTCGTTTATACAAGTAATACAGTTTGATTCCTCATGGGAAGCAAAGTAGAACGAACGGAGTCTATTTCTTTTTTTTTTTTTTTAATGAAAATCTCTCGGCATTCACCAATACTTTGCTCTCAGCTATATATGTCAGATTAGTGTGGAGTCAAAATTCTTCACTTAGAGCCCTTGTTTGTATCAGCTCAAGAAGTTTAAACATGTTCCATCCAAATGTGAAAATACTCCTTTAGTATCAAACAATTTCCTGTTACCCCTCACTTACAACATTTAAATATATAGGATGTCATATACTGCAAGTGAATGAAATTTGGCAAGTGGACTTGCAAAATAGTATCTCGGTCAGAATTGTTGTCGCAGTCTAATTCACAAATTATTGGTTAGCTATTTGAGAGTCACGAGACACCATTATCGGTGATTGTACTTGGAAAGTAGTCTTTGGTAAATCACATGATTCCTAAGATGTTCTTCCCGTCTTGAACCATTTTTGCAGATGTGGTGCCACACCAGACCGAGATTAATGGGTACCGTCGCGGTCGTAAGAAGAGAGTACCTTACACTAAAATTCAATCAAAGGAGCTGGAAAAAGAGTATGCTGCCAGCAAGTTCATCACCAAAGACAAAAGAAGGCGTATCTCCGCCACAACCAATCTCTCGGAACGCCAGGTGACCATCTGGTTCCAGAACCGTCGTGTTAAGGAAAAGAAGTTGGAATGTAAATCAAAGTTAAGCGCCCAAATGCATGCTAATTGACAATGCATTCACTGGACGGAAAAAGAAAACTTCTGGCTTCTGGATCTGACATTTGAATGCATAAATACACTCTTGTCTGATGAAAGTTGGGCTACACACACTACAGTTGCAAATTAAATCTGGCTATTTATTTTTGCTTAAGAAAAGTGTCAGTCAACATTGTATAAGTGTAGTAACCATGTTGGTTCAATTGTTCTTGCTTTAGTTTTGACTTTAACGAACAACTGATTGTGGTATAACGGAAATTATGTTCTATAATGTGTGCTTTTCTTCGTAGCGTTTGTGTTCCATTTATTGCAAGTCAGTGTTCTCCTATTTTATAGAATCTGAATTGGAGAAGAGTAAATAAATGTTTTGTTGATGCTGAAGTAGGTTACTGAACACGGAAAATATTAGGCTACCTTTCTTCGTTTTGTTCTCCAAATTGCAACCTGTTTGTGTCATGTAATATTATAGTAGATTAAGAGTTAACTGTACTTAAAGTGTTTCTTGGTAAGATGTTTTTCGTGTCAGAAATGTTTGGAACCTCAGTAAATTGCATATGACAGCACAATGTATCCACATTTATTATGCACTAATTGCTGAAATGAGAACATCAAATACGTTCCACTGTATGTACAATATTTTATTGTATTGTCATTGTACTTTTTAAAAATATCAAAATTTTGCCCTTATATTAACTTATCATGTTATAAATGTATTGTATTATAATAACCATAATCTCTCGACATCGTAGTTGTTCCTTGTGTGTGTGCAAGGACGTAAATTTTATGTAACAGTATGCGGGGACAATACACATTTTTTTCTCAAAAGCAATTTTTGAAGAGGACACAAATAATACAGCCTAAATTGTACTTGTAAGGATATATATGTGTACACAGCATGTGTATGGAAGCCGAGTTCGGTTCATAGGTTCACCACGCGGTCATATTATATTCAATGAATTGTTTTGCGTCCTCCACATAGTCTTTTAGGTTTCGTCCGGGACTGAGGAATTCTCTTATTTAGATATTCAACCGCAGCAAGCCCACTGATCTGCCACTTAACATCATATTGAGCAAAACCCAACACATAGGTCTACAATATTAGCCTAATATCAGTTCACAGGCTTATTGCCCTGTTAGCTGTAATGGGTGACAAGCTACTGTATTAAACAAGCTAATCTTGGTAACCTTTTAATTGCTCATAGAAAAATGCTTCATCTGTATTAATGAGAAAGAATCACTTCACCCGATGTTTAAAGTTAATAAAATAGCCTTGAAAGCCTACCTTACTTACACATAACTACTGCGCTCTCTCCCACCTGTCTCCTGTGTGTTAAGGGGGATAGCAGACAGTGGACCAAATCAATGTGAAGCGAGGGAGGGGGGACTCAAAACATTTCTGAACTGAAAACGCTTTTTTTGGTATATATATATATATATATATATATATATATATATATATATATATATATATTGTTTTACTTACTGGGACAAAATTTTAGGCCGGGAGATCTCACATTCATCCAGGCCATCCCATACACCCACAGGAAAATTTGAAACCACAGACGATATTTTTTGTTTGGCCATCATCACATGAAGTTTAAATCCCTAGGCTGAGGCCACGCAAAATAATTAAAGGTTATCTCCTGAACTTTAATTTTCCCTTATAGTCATGATTTGTTATTATTATTATTATTATTATTAT
>NC_066879.1:9525415-9615741 GCF_022985175.1 Labeo rohita | reverse complement strand
TGTACATGTCCATCACTGACAATAGCTGTTTTGACTCTAAACAAGAGAGATCGCATTCGTGAACGAATTGAACAAACTGGTACATGTCATTCGTTGACCCCGACAGCAACTAGTAAATTAGGGGCGGTTACTTTAAGAGACAATGCACCCAATATAAAGATACACATCCGATTTCTTTCTCAACCATTTATGCAGGACCGTTTCTAGCCATTTTGACACCCTAGGCGAAATCCCTATTGGCGCCCCCAATATATATGAAGTTTAATATTTAATATTTTAATATTTTAAGTTTAATATTTATTTATATAGACCAATAGGGATTTCAACTAGGGTGTCAAAATGGCTAGAAATGGCCCTGAACACAAATTAGATTTGTTCAGATTAATTTGTTCAATTAATTTAATTTAATTTAATTTATTTATTTTTGTTTTATTTACATTTTTAATTTAATTTAATTTAAAAAAAAATTATTTAATTTAAAAAAAAATATTTAATTTTACTTTTTATATTATTTTATGCAGATCTTGCACACTACCGGGGACAATTTTGCCCCCAAAGTCTAGACAAGACCTCCAACACACATATGTCTTATCTGGCTAGTTCAAAATGCCATCCAACACAAATTAGATTGTTCAGTTTCATTTGCTAATTTCATTGAATTTTATGATTTTATTCCAATTTTATTTTATTTTATTTTATTTTAATTTTAATAACGTTTTATTTCTTTTTATTTTATTTTAATTTATTTTATTTTACATTCTGTGTATTATTTTATTTTATTTCATGCAGATCTTGCAAACTACCAGGGACAATTTTGTGCCCAAAGTATAGCCAAAACCACCAACACACACATATCTCTTATCTGGCTAGTTCAAAATGCCATCCAACACAAACTAGATATGTTCAGTTTCATTTGTTTAACAGATCTCCTATCCACATAACACACATAGATATAAACAGACAGACACACACATGTTCAAGCACAGACATGTAGCCTATACATCCACACACACTCACATCCGCACACACATGCACCTAAACTTCACACTCCCACCAGGATACAGGGTGTGTCCTCTCAGCTGTCTGGGGGAGGGGAACGAGACAGGTGTACATCCTTTTAAATGTGAAGTTGTCATTAATATATATCAAAAACAGGAAAGACAATGAGACAGAGCGAGCGAAAAATGACTACCACAGACACGCTTCCAAAGAGATGACAGGGAAATGTAGAAACGACCTAAATATATACGGAAATGTACTTTCAACGACAGAAAAGTTTAAAATCAAGGTGAAAAATAAAAATGCTGACGACTAAGTTTTGTGGACTTAACTATAATGCCACCTGTTGGTCAAGGCCAATAAGACAATTCTTTTAATTTGTGCTATTCTCTTAAATTGAAAACAATTTTTTAGAATGTTATCTTCATCGTTATCGTTCCTGGTGTGAACGGGCCTTTAGCCTACGTATGTTTTTTAGAGTGTAAACTGCATGGAATGAATCAGCTGCTAGATTTAATAAAAAAAAAGATGAGCGGTTCTCACTTTTACGCAGTTACTAAACACTGTTTTTAGTTCAGATAAAGATTTTTTTATTTAGTTTAGGCACATCTGTTTTTAATGGATAAACATCCTCAGAGCTTGGATTTTAATCTCAACCGTCATTCTCATCAGGTATAACTCTTACAAGATTAAAATGTTTACGAATCTAGTTTACTGTGCCATATTTCATTTTAAACACCATATCAGCAACAAATACTGATTTATTCAAGGTTGGGCTGTTCTGACCCAGCGGTTGGGTTACTACCCAGAAGGTTGGGTTAAACATTTAACCCAACCGCTGGGTCAAAACAACCCAATCGCTGGGTTCCCATCATGGGATCATTTTATGGATTTAATTTTTGTTTTATTTTAATTAAATTTTATAACTTAATAATAGATACTTAATAACTAGAAGAACTGAAATAACCACAAGTGTAACACATCAATGTGTTGTGTGATAATTTAGGACACTTTTATTAGCATTTACAGTGACAAGCAATATATAAAATAATTTATAATGCAACAGTTACAAGAATAAACACAAATCCATGTTTCTTTATTTATTCACTTTTCAAGAGCACCCCCAGTATTAAATACATGTTGACTGCTAGAATCAACAAAAAAAACTGAATGTTAATTGAATGTTTATTTGCACAAACAAGTACATTTAAAGTTCATGTGCAGTAAATAAGTAAAATTACAATACCAAATAAATTAATGACACTCATTGTCCTTTACCTTCAATAAATATCAAGTATTTTCCACACTTTCTTCTACAAACCTATAAACCGAGTAGTCTGACACTTTTTTTGTATGCTGCAACTTTCCCCAATTCTATGAGCCATGAAAGATGGTAAACCTGGTAAGTCCACATGTTTCCGAAAAAGGAGCTAAAAGACTAACTAGTAGCATTGTGTGGGTTTTTTTTATTATTATTATTATAATTTATTTATTTTATTTTTATAAGCATTAATAATTTTACATTCAGATAAGCATTTAAAATTTTAAAACAAAGGACTCATGGCAATGTCAGCACTAGGAAGAGCTAAATGAAAATTTAAAAAAACTGCTGAATGAAAAAAACTGAGTGATGCTTTTGGATGCTCCATATTGAACAAAAAGTGGACTGCAAACAGGTACTTCTGGCATCTCTGTGTTATTGGTCAATGACATGTCCATTTTGATGCTCACTCTCTTTGCGATGAGAATTGACATCCTAAAATGGAGATAAGTCAAAGAAACAAATTATTAGATCTACAGAGAGTATAGTATAACAGGAAACAGAGAGGAATCTCTCACAATTAAATGAAATCTTAAAACTTACTTGAATCAGAGAGGATTATGGTTGCATTTTCATCTGAATGCAGATGACCAACAACCAAATACAGTGTTTAGCATAAAATGCTATTAATTCAGCAGAGCAAACAATTATATTTTACTATACTACTACTACTATAACTGCAAACACAAAATACTCACAGTTATCCACAAAAAAAAAAATGGGAATCTCCATCAGCTTCCCCCTTTGTGTTGATTTCTGTTGAATTCATGTTTATTACTGCCGCCTGACGGTAATGGACTATGAGCACAAGCGCAGCGTCAAACTTCCGCTGTCTCCAGAAGTCGGGATACCAGTTTCCGGTTTACTTAGCTGGAATGGCTTTTAGCTGCCACAGGCATGCCTAACAAAATCTGTGGTGATGCTGGAGCCAATTATTGTTGCATTTCAAATGAAAATTTTAAGAAAAAAGTGTGCAATACTAGAGTTTTATTTTATCGTCATCATCATTTATATACATATATAACATATAACATTTAATATTTAATTGTGGATTCCCTAATGTTTACATTTAGATTACTGTCATCTTCATATCATGTTAATTATAGTATCATGTTAGTATCATGATATATACTTTAAAGTTAGATTAAAAGTGAAAAGATCTTGTTCTTATCAATTTTAGAATTATACTAATTAATTAGTAATATCAAATAAAATTTTTGGAAGTAATTGTGAAATTACATATAAAGATGTACTTAAGTGGTTCAACAAAAGTGCACATTTTCATTTAATTATGATTAACATGCAATTAAGTGTCCAAAAGCATTACATGTAGTTTCACATAGGTATATTATTTTAAATGGTTTCCATGGTAAGTACTTTTAAATGGACTCGTAGCACAATGATCTGACAACGACTTCACCTGTGCCCTGATCTTTATTAGAAACTGAGAGAGGGAGAAGATTAATACAATTGATAATACAAATACCAGCAAAAAAAAAAAAAAAAAAACAAAAAAAACAAACAGTCTGCATTTACCATGAGCACATTGCTAACTATCTTAGCCGCTAGCTGCCTATCGGCACCACAAATTAGATTAAACTAATTCAGATAATAGTTTGAATCCCTTGTTCCACCTGCATGTTGGAGCAGGAGACCAGGCATCAACGATACGATGGACATCACGGATGCTTACTTAGACAGACGTCGGAGACATCTAGTAAATACTGACATTCTGGGCGACGCGAAAGTGATAATCTGGTATCCCGACTTCTGGGAAAAGTGGGAAACTGGTATCCCGACTTCTGGAGACAGGGGAGGTTCGATGCTGCACCAGTGCACATAGTCCATTCCACTGAAACATCGTTTCATCTTTTCCTATACGTATAGGTCCAATACAATCTAAAATACCTGTAATACATGTAACATGAACTCTAGTCAGCATTATTGATCAATCCACAACCGTTTTCATCTAAATATTTTAGGTAAACATGCTAGCAATTACAAACCTCCCGGTGGAGAGTTTCGCAGGCCTGGACAACACGGTAAACCATCTTTCGTCATTTTGCTTCTTGAAATAAACGTGTAGGGTGATTAAAAATGACAATGGTTTAGGAAAAAGCATTTAGGTAACTACAATGGTTTTACACAGTACCCTATGTGTAACGTGGGAGTCGTTAGACAAGTTGGGGATCCAAATGCAAGGCTTTATTAAAAAACATGGTCAAAACAGGCAGGGTCGAACACCAGCAAACAGTACAATCCAAGGCAGAGCCAAAAGAGTAATCCACAAACAGACAAGGGTCAGGGCAGCAAACGATGAAGAAACTAGGAAACAGTCCAGGGACAAAAACACTGGGTAAAAAGAAAAGAAAAACATGGGAACTAGGAACAAGGAAAGGCTATTCAATAATCAGCGATCTAAATGACAAAACCAACCTATGAGAACATGACACATGCAACCAAGGAACCAATAAAAACAAGACACACAGACGTAGGTTGCACATGACATAATCACATGCGGTCCAGAAAACAATGGCAAGAGTCTGGGGTAGAGTCTCTGTTTTTCATTTTGCCAGTGTTGGACCATGTTCGGTCATGTTCGACCCAGACCACCGCTGATGGACAGCCAGAGCCCGCTGCGACTGACGAGCCATTGCCTAGGATTGCGACAGAGCACCTGCTTCGTCTGACCCACCTTTTCTCCTCCTGTTTTCTCCTTGGCTCCTCCCTCTGTTGTCTCCACCCTGGACTCTGTTTGTCATCCTCCTCCTTCTGGGTGATCTGTCCTCCACCTGAACTTCACCTGTATTATTAGCGTGCCTTCCTGCCAGCCCCCTGCCCTCCCCTGTCACCATCCCACATCCACTCCTTTGCCCTCCTCCTAAGTCCCCTCCGTCCCTCCTTTTGTCTCTGTGGCACAAGGTCGCGCCTTCCGGAAGAGAGGTGAATTGTCACACCTATGGACCTGTTTTGTTGTGTTTTCCTGTTACACATTTGCACTTACACATACTATTCAGTTTGTTGTTACATGTGTGTAGTTACACAAGCATTAGAGCTGTAGATACTATGTATCAATGTGCACTTATACTGTGCTTACATACTAAGTACACATCTAGAAACCATGTAAGTTTACAGGGATTAGGGTCACTCAATATAATTGCGACTGAAAATTGTAAATAATGAGAGTACGACAACCAAAATATAAACTTTTAATAATCATAAAATAAATTCCAAATTCCATTGCCCATCTTCTCAGCATACCTGGAATCAGTCTTACAAGTGCCCCAGGCATATTGTTTTACCATTTTTGTAACCTAAACACCATTAAACCGATGTGAGTTTCAGATCTTCTAATGTTTCTCTATGACACTGAAGCCTAAAGATGTCCGAGTTCTGGTCCCCATGTAACTGATATTCAACTGCCATTGGCTCATCTGTGTTCAAGGGGAAGGGCTTACCGGTAGGTCAATTCAGAGCTCAGAGAGTTCATAAATGGTCTTCGTTACCGTGAGTTCAGAAAGTTCAGAAAGAGAGTTCAGAAAGTTCAGAAATGGCTTACGTGCCCATGATAGAAAGAGCAGAAATATTTGGAAGAGATAAAGCAGATGCCACTGTTTCAGGAAAAGCAGTGGCAGGCATTGTCTCCTCCACCAAAACAAACAAACAAACAAGACTGGCTAGTTTAAAATTTTGTAAGAGTTCTGTTGTTGTTTTTTACTTCATCCAAAAAAAACACTGACTTTTCTCAACATGTATGTTAAAACTGCTAGACGTACAGTAAATCAAAAGGCTTTAATCTGAAGCTCATCTGGTAATTTAAAAACATAATGATGATGTCAGACAGTGGATGTAAACTGTCAATCAAATATAGCTGAGGCTTCTGACGGGTTAAAAAAGATTAATTGTTAAAAACATAACGGTAACTTTACAATACATGCACATTATTTCATGCATTAATTCATGCTTAATTAATGCACAGATAATCACGAGTTAATGGATAATTAATTCATAAGAAACTAAACCTTTTATTAATGATTACTACATCAGCAACTATTGAATATTCTATATGATTCATAGATTAAGTAATCAATAAATTGTTATTAGTTAAATGTGTCATAATGTATTAATTCCCTAATAACTTATTTTATTAACTATTGATGTAAATTCATATGTTAATTACCACAGTAGTCAAAGCTATGTACTTCAACTTCCAGTTGTCTGCTTTCAATACTCATTAGCCAATGATTTGCAAATGTATCATTATGTTGTGACTTTAAAACACTTACCAACCAATTTACCAATTTATGTTTGAGGAACTGAATTTTTATTGCTCACAGTGCCAAAGCTAACCGATGACTTAGCCTACACAAGCTACTTAAACACACACTTTACATAAAAAAGCACTCACCTTTCTTGTATAAGAATGCTGTCATCCTCATTCATTGATAGATAGTTTTATGCAATTAAAAAAATAAAAATAAAAAAATAAAAATAAGCATTATACATTAATACAATAAAATAAATTACAGAATCACATGCTATTTCATGATTTATAGATAACATTTAACAAACTACACTTTAATGAAAACATTTGCAGTTGGTTAGAACAATGAAACCTTTTACAGAGTTTTCATTGCATTTATACTTTTATGACCAGCAGGTGTCTCCAGTGTGTGGTGTTTCAAGTGCTTCAAAACAGTAGATCATTTTGCAAAACAAGTGGCTCAATTGTGTCAGTTTTGAAAAGCTCAGTTTTCCCATGTACAGCCGTTTTTAATATTCCAAAGCAGAATAGCCTTTTGTTTCAAATTATTGTAGGTAAATATCATCTTCATCCAGTACTATGTTTGTTCTCTGCGTTCTTCTCAATAGCATTTTACTGACTGAGAAACCATTTCAAATGATTTTGTGAGAAAGCAGTTTAAACAACTTTACAACACAATCACAAACCACTTCACTAATGATGATTTTGTGCATTCATTGACATCGCCAGTTGTGATTTTAAAAAGAAATACCATGTCAAAACAGCTGAAAATGCAAAAATATTGTTTGTTTATAATTATTTGGGCCATTGGACCTCATTCACTACATTTTCATAAATATATAATTTGCATGTAAAACAGACCTTCATAAAAAATCTCCAGATTCACAAATGCATCGTAAGAGACTTCAGAATTGATACTTAAATGTGTGTATGGTAAAGACTTTCAATCAAGTGTACAACAACTGGCATAATCCCTGCCTGTGAACTGCAACTCTGTGAATTACATGTACAGGAATTATGTGACAGACTTAAACTTTACTGGGGAAATCAAAAGCATGTGACTTTTACATGACAAATGTTTATACAATGAATACAAAATGAATTCTTATGCAATGTTGTGTGTTTATTTTGTTATTGAGAAGAAAGCATCTTCAGTACAGTATTCTGTCAGTCAGGTAGCATTCTCACAGCACTGCCAAGTATAGTTCTTCACAGGTCCACCTGGATCCGAAAGTCCCTTTGGACACAGGTCGGGTTCAGTATTAGCGGCCTCGGGTAATTAAAATAAATGTTCTTTTTCTGAATGACCCCGATAAGACCCAAATTCTTTTAAACTATCCTGGATGCGTAGCCTACTTTTTCGTTCATATTAAGTTAATTTTTGAGAAACGCACATAGAAAAGGAAAATTCACTTGCTTCATTACGCTGCATGTTCATGCAGGGCTTTTCTTTTTTGTGTGCAAAAGCCTTTCACCAGAGATGAGGTAAATAATGTTGCAGACACACTAGCGAATGATTTAAGGCTGCCGATTAAATTTTGATCAAATATATCAAATCTACTGGTAACAACTGAAAGCCGAGCTCAGGAATAACATGTATCTGTCAGGCAGGCAAAAATATAAAGTAATAATAAATAAGTAAATAAATAAATGAAAGTAATGGTGCAGTGGCCAAATCAGTCAGCAGTACGGCATGATTTTTCCTGACTGAGTGTGGGGCTGCAGGCTGTCCATACATCAATGCCATTTATGTTCGGGTCCAGTCAGGTTCGAAAATAGCCTAAATGTCATTGGGGTGGACTCGGGACTTATTTTATCACGTCTATCTCGGGTTGGGTTTTTCATCAAAAAAATTAATGCACGTCGGGTTTGGGTAAGAAGTGATTCAGGTTGATTCGGATCAGGTATGGATTTTAGGACCAGAGAAGACCTCCACTGCCAAGTCCCACTTCAATAAGCTTGTTATGATCTGAAACATCTCTTACCAACTACACATGGCATTTAAAGCACAAATATGTGGTTGGGCACATAATCAGTTTTATTTGGCCATCTGTCTAGATTTTCTAACATTACATCCCCTGGTTGATGCAGACCTGCTGGCCACTTTCTGAAATGTGCTGTATGGAATGGCCTGTGACTCGTGAGAAGTTGCCAGATCCTCTATAACAACATGGGATGAGTTTAAATACGCTTTCCTTTCTGCTTTCCTCACTAAAGAATATAAAGATAATCTGGCTGATCAGGTCAAAACTAGAATCCAGGTAGAGAAGGAAACCATCAGGGATTCTGGGTACACGTATTTAGGTGGAAGCCTGCCCTAACAGAAAATGACACAGTAAAAATGATTCCTAAAAACATCAATTCCGACTTCGACAGCCAGCTACACAGGTAAGTAAGTTCTGTCAAGGAGCTAGTCAAGCTGGTTCATCAGCTGGAGAAGGATTATGCTCAACAACTACAATATAAGGGACATAAGGGTATTAAACCACCTACAGTGCAGCTAAGACCTAACTCTAGCCAACCTATAGAGAAGCCTCTCATACAGTACTGAAGGTGCAAAGGTTACTATTCACCTGGAAATTTCCCTCACTTTATTTTTGCTTTTTCCAATCAGGCATCTGAACACCATCAACCCACCAATAGCATGTGTTCCTTCCAACCTTTGAAGTCTGGTGGTCCACCTCGCCAGCCAACTACACCTTCTAGCAACACAGTGTCTGCAACAACTACACCCTGGTCACTTTCAGTATTGGAAGAAAGTGCTACCACTGGTTTCAATACCTCAAATCAGCCAACAGCTGTACCACAACAATTGGTGGTACTATGAGGATTGGTATCCGGAGAAAGCCATTATTGGAAGTTACCCTCTTCCTAGTCTCACATAGTCAGCTGAAGGTCTGAGAACTTTGTCCGCTTTTAATGGCCAAGACACGCCCAAGAGGCCATTTGACTGACAGGTAAAGCAACCAATTACGTTTCGTTTTGTGGCACATTATAGTTATTATTTATATATTACATTTAGGGGCGTGAAAATGATGCTACAATAACAGACCTGTGTGTAAAAATCTTGGACATATTTTTAAGATTCTATGCAGCGGAATTTAAATATTTCACATTTTTTTGAAAATCCAGAGTTTAGATGATACTGATAAGCGCTCGTTGTCACAGTTGTAAACACGACAGCTTTCTTCTTTGATGAGGGAGTTTGGCGTCACGGCACACGTCTCCCTGAAATCCTGTATAATTTAACCAATCCGATGACGACTTCAAAACTCCTGAAGTGTTTCCAGATAAGTGTGCCATATGCATCAGACATTTTGCCAACGTTCCGTGGCTGTGATGCCTGAGGCTGAGACTACCCTCTTCCATGAGAGCCTTTGGACTGAACTCAACCTACAAGACAACCTTCACCCTTGGACCCTTAGTCCTCTTTCTTTAGCTAATGGCAAAGCAGAAGCTTCATTAGGATAGATAAATCTGCCTATTATTCTCAAATAATAATTTCAAAATCATTGAGAAATAACTCTTAAATTAAATGTATTCTTATATCAAATGTATTCTTCTGAGAAAATTACAATGTTTTCTGACCTTAGATGCATTTAAGCCTGATGTAGGGTACTCCATCACAATATTAGGACACTTTTACCTGCTCTGTAAAGGCGGGTATTGTGGAACTGTCTCACCTGGTCTTGGCACCCCCTGTTGTCTTGGTTCCAAAAAAAATGGTAATAAGACATTGTGTGTTGATTACCAGAAGGTAATGCTATAACAGAGAGTGCTGCCTACCCTCTCCCTATCATCACAAAAATTCTTGAATCCCTCTCTGGTGCAGCCATCTTTTCTTCCATTGACCACAACAGCGGCTACTAGTAGGTGACAAACCCATAAATGCCTTTATCACTCCATCAGGGTGGCTATATCAGTTTAGAGGCATGCCTTTTAGGTTAAAAAATGCCCCAGCAACTTTCCAAAGACTAATGGAAACAGTTTTGGGAGAACCAGGGCTCAAGTTGAGGGGGGATGGCATCCCCCTCGTTGAAAAAAAAAATGACCTAAAGCATCCCCTCTGTAAAACCACCATCCCCCTTACCATCCCCTTTAGATGAATAACATTGCATATTATGTAAACTTATCGTGCAAATGAAATGTTAAAATTCTCTACAAATTATAGAACGGCGATTGACCAATAATGAAAATTCAAGTTTTTGTAATTTTTCACACAAAATGATTCAAGTGCAACTTTTTAAGTTCTTTAAAAAGAAGATAACAGAAGGCATGATGTTTCCTTAATAGAGTTGCAGAGAGAACATACTGTGAGATGACATTATTAAGTATGTCACTGACTCTGCAAAAACAAACAAAAACACGTCTTGAGAATCCAAAAGCATTCACTGCATGATGAAGTCCAGCTATAAGAATGCAGTTGAAATGCCCTTATAATTCAAGTAATAAAAGAAAACATAACCCTGTACCAGAGTTTTTATTTTTTATATTTATCACACAAGCAAGAGTGCTTTCCTGAATATCAGCACGTGTGCATGATCGCAAATGTGCTATTAATTTGATACAACAGTGCTGGGAACTGTTGTGAAATTGAACTTACTGTGTGTGGGAATCGTAGTGTTTTGTGACCTGTGCCTTAAAGTGCTATTCTGGGTGAAAACAGTAATATTCTTATTCTTACTTTTATTCTTATTCTTAATAATAGGTGCTGTTGGTTATATGTTTCGCGTGTTGTGCTTTTTTGAGTAGGTCATCCAATAACAGAAATTAGTGATTTACACCAATAATATGATGTGGCTGCTGGGCAATCAACCCAGGTTGTGGAAAAATTAAGACACTATGGCAAATATATTGAGATAATATAAACAAACCTTTCAAAAGCCAGTGAAGGCATATTGCCAGTTAGTATAGCTTGAGGCATATGTTTGGGCATGAGGTTGCAGGTTTGACAAGTTGGTATGATTCTTCAGGGTCTTAATGAAAAATCTATAATATACTTTGGTTAAAAATTCTCAATGGTTGTGTAAAACAACAGCCTTTTTACCTTGCCAAAATAAGCTCTGAAAAATCATCTCATTCTGGTCGAGGCTGCTTTAAATGCAAACGAGCTCTGCTCGCCCAGCCCCTCTCTTCTCTCTGTGGAGAGACGAGTCTGTTTACTTTAGTCTTAAGCCACTAAACTTGCTAACTAGCACATTATTAGTAAAGGCGACTGCAAAGATTCATAAAAAAAACCCTTATACTCACTTGCTGTAAGTGAAGCTGGATCATGAATGATTCCCGCAAACATAGACGGATATATGTAGATCGGGAAGTACATTCCCTTCACAAACAAACGTGATCTATTGCATCTTCAGCAGCTTAGATGTCGGGAGTAAATGACGACCACTATGCTCATTATTACATCCAGCAACACAACACCTCAATCGTTCAATCAGAGATATTCTTGTCTAACTTACATCCCTGCTCTGGCATTGAAACAAAGAGGACGGACTGTTACAGCTGATCTGAGGTAAAACGCTCAAGTCAATCAACTATTGTGGAAGAGGCCTCTGTCGGTGTAACGCCACAACGACAGGCATCTGAGAATGGCTCGATTGGAAAAAGGGAATATTATTTTTACAGATTAATTAAAAACCACTGCATGGATTTTTATCATTATAGGGTAGATTTGTACATGCACTGCTAACACACATTAATGTTCAAACAACATGTAAAAGTGAACTTTGCATCCGATGACCTCTTTAAAAATATTTATCTGTCTGGTCTTTCTGATGGACTTGACAATTTTTTTAAGAAAAATGCATTTTCTTCACCAGGTGCTTTGGTCTTCTACTATAATGACAGACTGTATAATGTGCTTGATATACTTGCACCTGAAAACTCAGATTGTTTATTTTACTCACTCAGCACCTTGGTTTACTGCTTGAAAATCAACAACTTAAAACTAAAGGACACCGGTTAGAATATTTAGGCTATACAACAAAACTTACTGTTCAAAAAGACGTATGAAGAGTTCAGATCCAAAACCAGCTAAAAGCCATCTCAGTCAAAAATGAGATAATGATACTGAGTGAATGCTCTCGACACATATTATACATTCATCAAATACTTTTTCTTCAAACTCGTTAAATACCAGCCTGATAAAAATGCATTTTTTAAAGAAAGACGTCAGATGGATTTAGCTGGTTTTGCATCTGAACTCTTCGTATACTGATCATATCATATTATAAGAATGCTCTTTTTAGTGGCTAAAACTGATTATTATTGTATGTAATCAGGTCAAATGAAGGGAATATAAGAGCTCTGTTTACTACAATAAATAACTGATTCTCTTCCCATTTACACACCAGATCTATGTTACAAATTTCTGATCTTTTTTAATACTAAAATTGACCATATTCACCACCAACCAAATTCTCAAAATAATATAACAAGTGATCAGTTGTATCTATTTTATGATTATCTCCTTCTTCCATTTTGTAGTTTTGAGCTTCCAGCTGTTGAGAAAATTGCCACATTGCTACCTTCGTTATCCAGTGTAATAACAGATATCATACACTCTTCCCTTGCCTGAGGTGTTGTTCATTTATCTTTCAAGACTGCTGTAATAAATTAAAGGCTTAAGAAATTTGGTGGTGACTGTAATAATTAAGCCACCTTTCATCAAAACTATTTTTCCTGGAGTGAGAAAATTAATGAAGTAAAGGATTTTAAACTATGCTTTCATTTTGATATACACATTTACTTTAAAGGGGTGCTATTATGCTTTTTCACTTTTTGAACTTTAGTCAGTGTGTGGTGTGTATCTTTGGGCATAAAAAAGATCTACAAAGTTCCAAATGTCAAAGTCCACTCCAAAAGGAAATATTTCATTTTTAAAAAAAATCCCTTTTCAAGAGCTACAATGAACGGTTCCTTTGGATTACAACCTTTGTTTTCCCCATGCAATGATGTCACAACGCAGTCCATTAGAATTAAATCATTAAATTAAATCACGCCCACGGAAATTCGAATTGTTGGAGGGAGGGTAGAGAGGGGTTGGGGGATTAGCCTAACTTTAGCATGCAAGGCGGAGAACCGCTTCAACGAGCCACAGCGTGGCGGGTATCAGCACAAGCATTGACTACTTCAGAGTGACCACTTCAGAGCTGTAACACGCCGCAGACGTGTGCAGTACAGAGAGGGAAACACATGCCAAAGCTGCGATCTACTCCGGTTGCCGTGTTGGAGCCGTAGCGTGCCGCAGACATGTGCAGTGTGCGGTAAGAGACTTATTCATCATACAGTGTAAATAGCTTCACTTATAACGCTGGTGTTTTTTTAATATGCATGAACTTGCACTAGAATAGGCTAGGCTAATCAGTGTTGATGTTCTTCGATAATCTTAGGCTGCTTTTAGTCTTATGCTGGAGCTGGTTTCGGGCAATGAAACTAAGTATGTAAATAATTAAATACATTAGCACAATAATATCATGTATTTGCAATCTCACAGGCTGATGATAAGACCCAACACTACTGTAGCGTATTATTTACTCACCCTCAATGCATCCTAGGTGTATATGACTTCTTTCTTCAGATGAATGCAATCGGAGTCATATTAAAATTTATCTTGGCACTCCCAAGCTTTAGAATGGCATAGATGGGTGTTTCTCTTCATCAGTCCAAAACAAGTCCAATAATATGCACCCATCCATAATAAAAAGTGCCTCGCATGGCTCCGGAGGGTTAATAAAGGCAAATCAATGCGTTTTTTAAAAGAAAAATATCCATATTTAAAACATAAGAATCACTTTAATCTAGCTTGCGCTAACAGTTGTACACAGAACTTGCTTCTTTGACAAGGGCGTGGCAGTACTGAAATACCATCTAAGCTGCTCGCCAATCATAACGCAGTGGGACAGCTAACCAGTCACAACACATTTTATTTTTTGGAAGGCTGGCCTTCATTAAACCCATAACTACCCGAGCCTTATGTGCCAGGCTGGGAGAAATTTATTGTAATAATGTATATTATGTTAAAAATAATGAGAACCACCAAGCATGAAAGCATGTTCTAGTACACCCCCAAAATAAAATAAAGACTTTATAAAAGACCATAATAGGACCCCTTTAAATATTCCATTCTGATTAATGGATATAAGCACTGAAATTACACAATGTCAATAA
This sequence comes from Labeo rohita, assembly GCF_022985175.1. Taxonomy (NCBI): domain Eukaryota; kingdom Metazoa; phylum Chordata; class Actinopteri; order Cypriniformes; family Cyprinidae; genus Labeo; species Labeo rohita. The sequence continues at coordinate 9,600,985 of NC_066879.1, read as the reverse complement.
TGTCAAAGTTAAAAATTATATGAATTTAGACATATTTGTAGTTGATGCTCTTATTCACTTTTCCTGTGGTACACTATGTTTTAATGATAGCAAGGAGTGCTGTAGGTGCACAATAATTCATCTTTAACCCTCCTATTATCCTTGGGGTCAATCTGACCCCATGCAATGTTTAACATCTGTAAATATATTATTAATAGGGATGTCACAATACTCAGTATAATATCAAACTGTTCGGTACAACATTTTGCATTTAAATAACTTCCTTGTTTTATTTCTCTCAAAATTTGCTGTGTGTGTGTGCCCGTGATTTCATGTGCTGAGATGAGGAAACGCCTCCCCGTTTATATTTGAAAAAGCAACACTTGCAGAGCATCTTTCCTTCTAATGAAATGCAATGATAAGCCTTTCTAAACTTGTTGTCCAACAAAAGAGAACATTATGACTTATTTTTTACTTCACAGCATCAGTCGAGTGACCGAGTTTCGAACCGAAAACCGTGGTTAAAAACCAAGGTACATATTGAACCATGGACTAACTGTATTGTTGCATCCCTAATGATTAACATAATTTTTTTTTGCTTCACATTACTTTTTCTAATTTAATGGGAACAACTCCGTAAACATAAAATTAACATCATGATATTTGATGATATGTCCTCTACCCATTTTGTCACATCGGTTTTCCGTAAACTGCAGATCTCATGTTATGAGAAAATATTTTTAGCGAGAACAATGATAAATGATTTGCACTTACTTCAATATTATGGCAGACACTGCTGGATTTGGTGGTCAAATGTCCATTGCCTGGTTTGAATAGGACCTGTGATAGCTTACTGTACAACTGCAACTACATGGAGGTGTTGGTGTCGTGGCATGTGAAGGTATCTCCACAACATTATGACAAAATACCATTGTATTTGAAGGATACAACTTCACAAAAGCAGTAAGATTTTCCTTTATAAAATACTTTTACAATTGTATTTACACAGCAATAAATATAGACCTATGTTTCAACTAAAAATAGCTAAAAAGATTTTTCAGCAAAACTGCATACATTTAATTTGATTTGAATTGTTTAAAACAATTGAAATACTATTTGGCCAGTGGAAAAGAATGAGATCAACTCTGTCCTAAAATATTTAACTGGAAACTATTTTAAACAGTTATGTTTTTATGGATATTTTGATATATTTATTCTAAAACATCACAAAGATACTGAATGATTTTTAGCAATAAAAAAATTATGCGTATGGAACAAATGGCATTTATAGTCTGTATCTCATATTTGAATATGCATGGAAATTTTCACTGCTATGCGGATTGCACCCAACTCTACTTGTCCTCTAAACCTAATCCTACTCTTCTTTCCTTTTCTCTTCTGTAATGTTAAGATGAAATCAAAGTTTGGTATTTACTGGAATTTCGTCCATTGAGCGCATCTCTCTTGTTCTTTATCATTTACACAAGCTTCCTGTTAAAGACAGTGTAGAGTTCAAAATTTGTGTAGAATACAAGATTTGTATTCCCACCCGCATTCTTAAATCTTCATCATGTGTTTTGCTTGTAATGCCTCCTGTTGGTTTAACCATGGTCCAAAGTGTTAAGCTGTTCTGCTCCTCACCTCTGGAAACTTTGCATGTGAAGCAATTTGTATGTGAAAGTGATTAGCTAAATGTACAAAAATAAAGCATCAACAGATGCAGCTTTTTCCCAACAACATATGAGTAATGACTTTATGAAGTTCACACTAACATACAATGAATAGAGTAATGTTTATGCATACTTGGCGTGCTGTCCCCTGCCCCTACAGGTTAGGACAAGAAGTTTTTTTGATTTGGGATCTCTTACCTAAAATTAAACTATTCCACCTTCTTAAGCTAAACAAAAAACTTACCTGAGTGGCTATTGAAATTGCTTCATGCATCAGGCCACATATGCTTTTCGATGTACACAGGTGTCAGAATCCAAATTAGACAAAAGGGTCTGGTAGAATCCAGACACTTTGTTCCAAACACAGTACACAAGACTCAATGGAAATGGAAACGAAGGCAATTCGTTGACACATAGAGAGAAGAATGTAGCAGTAGACACATGGCAGGACAATGCAAACAAAAGGCTTACACACATTGTTCTCATGTTCTCACACACAGTTATGAGAAGGGGACAAAACAAGTAAGAGACAACTCAGAGACCAGTCACCAATACCTAAAAATAATCTCACAAAAGCGACAGTAGTCAGTGAGTGCAGTTCTAATTTTGTACAAAAAGTACTACAAAATGAATTTCCTGCAAAAGCCTGTAACTTGCTCAGAACCCTTAGTTTATCTCTCAAAAGTAAATATTTATGTCAATGAACATATCAGTGGCATCAGAATCAGAAGTCTTTGTGTCATAGTTCACAAACAAGTCAACAAGTCAAAGATCAACAAGTCAAAATGTTTAGACGTTCTCAATATAACCATGCACTCTGATGGTATTTTCTGACGTGTGCTATGGCTGCAGTTTTGATGACAATGCACATTTAATGTATGACATACCTATGTATCAGTTTCAACATTACAAAGTTAAACATTACTGTAAGTGTGATATTGATTGCATAAGATTAAACCAGATTCACATTTACGCTTGTACTGATGGTCTGTCAGCAAATTACAGTACAATGTATTTGCAATACAGAAAAAAAGACAAAATATGTCAATGTGTGTTTAGATTTTACAGTATGTATCTGTATAGTGTATATTTACTGTATATTGTACAATGCAAGTGGACTACTGTATTATGAAGCATTACAGTAAGTAAACAGTATTACTGTCATGGTGTGGTTCTCAGAGGAAGACAGAAAGCAGGACTGCAGTAAATAAAACAACCTTTTAATAAAACAAAACAAAAGCAGGATTCCACTGTGAAAAGCAAATGAACAGCATGCTCTTAAGCACAAACAACACTAGACAAAGACAAACACAAGACCTTAAATATACTGTGACAAGGCTGGTGCAACACTAATCAATTAAACCATGATACAATAAATAATCATAGCAACAAAGGAAACAGGAACTGGAAACACAAGAACTAAAGGCAGGCAAAATAAAACCAAGAAATATCAAAGTAAGAGTTCAAGGACACAGACACAATACAGTGCATATTTTTGGATAACATAACTATTTTGTCTATGAAACGTTTGAAGACACAGTCATTCTTCCAACACTGAAACCACAGCCATTGTAAAGCCATGACTAAGAATGTGGTAAACAAAAGTGGCCTCTTTTACCTCTTCCTCTGTATTACCTCCCTACACTTCTACCACACTGGTGAAAAAACCAGCATATGCTGGTAGGCATGTTTTGATGCTGGGATGCTGGTTAGGTATGTTTTGATGCTGTTTTTTTTTCACCAGGGCACTCATCCTCATTCCACTTCTTCCTCCTAGCTGCTGACCCAGTTTGTTTCCTTATTATTCTTCCATTGTCAGAAATTGTAACGCTGTGTTGTGCTACCAAGAAAAAAAAATCACTACTGTTTATTACAAAAATAAATTTCTTCACGCTCAAAGGTGAGTTTATAATGATTTGTGAAGCGTTCAAGGGCCAGAAATGTAGTAAGGACATCAAAATCAAAACAATGTAACATAACTAGTTCAACTGTAATTTTCTGAAGCTACGAGAATACTTTCTGTGTGCAAAGAAAACAAAAATAATGACTTTATTTAACAGATTCTTGTCCTCCTTGTCAGTCTTCAACATGCGTTCATGAGAGTACCACGACGCATGTGTGTGGTGCTGCTGACACAGGAGCCAGCGATTTGTTTTACAAGGGTAAATGGAGTAATGTAATTTTACCACAGGACATCTGTAATATTAATGGCCAGTTCGCACGGGATAAGAAATATCAGTAAAACTACCAGAAGTGGGAAAGGTAACTCCCTGTTGTCATGTGCGTTCCACATTGCTTCCTGTGTGTACTATATAGATATAGTATGGTCTGGTCAAACGATTTATTGATTAAATTAATTAAATTCTGATTGTATTCTGTAGGTAATAGATACATACCTAAAGCTAACAGAAGGTCTGCCATACACTTGTTACACCGCCTAGAACACAATTAAATGTTTCTTGAAGCACCTCCATACTTGAAAAAACATGGAAAATGGCTCAGGTTACTTAACGTAACCTTGGTTCCCTGAAGGGAGGGAATGAGATATTGAGTCATCGCTAGAGGAAATCCCTTTCTCTGAACTTTCCTGAAGCCTCACTGAATCTTGGTATTACACCACAATAGTCAATGGCGTTTGAGCATTTGCCCAGTTGGCGGGCTCAACTCCAAGGCATCTCCCATCTCCAACTTACCATAGAATCTTTTGACTGAGTGGGAGCTTCCTGTAAATGCTGCTGGGATTTTTAACACACCAACTTACACAACATCTTGTTCCCGCGCTTCAGGGAACCAAAGTTGCGTTAAGTAACCTAAGCCATTACCTTTTAGGTTGGTCTCTCGACATTGCTCCATCACTAGGGGAACATGTAAAATGCCCACTGTGTAAAAAATCCTGTGGCATCCCTTAGCCCAGCCAATTTAACATGGAGAACACAAAATAAGTCACTATGGCTGGATATGGTGAGGCATGCTTGCCCTGCCCCCTCTAGGTCTGGCACCAGACCTGGTCGAAACACCCAGAGAAGCATCTGGCAAGCTGCCAAGATGGTGCCAGTGGCTAAACGCAGTCATTTATGGGGTCATAATAAAGCAGCAATCGAATTGGTTCATACAGTATTTGACCAGCTCACATGAGCAGGTTATATAGACATTGTTAAATAAGATGCAACATTGAAATGGTGCATATAGGGTGAAACACATGCCAGAGAGGGCCACATGCCAACTCAATCGTACAGTGGCTGCTCAGCCGTTTTCCCATGCACAGATAAAACATGCAGTGCTAAGGAGGAAATCTCCAAGTTACAAAGACATACTCCTCATGAAATGGGCTCAAACACCTGATTGGCCAGTCGACTCCTCTGGAGGCATAGGACAGGAAGCTTCCACTATCCAGAGCGACATTCTCTGCTTCGAAACTGGGTGGCCCTTCTTCGCGCCCACAAAGCAAAGCACATTGGGCCATTTTAGCGTTATCAGCAAGATGTTTGCTGTTATCAGTGAGTCATTTTCCTCCCTGATCTTCTGCAGCACTAGGTGTATTATCTAGATGAAGGAAATGCATATTTGCATCCCGCTAACTAGCAGTTCGACATCATATCCCCCATCAAGGGCACACTCTTCGGAGAAAAGAATAATGGGCAATGGGCATTCTCTACTGATGCAAAGAAGTCAATTTCTATTTCTACAAAGAGTTTCCAAATCAGACTTACCTTTTGGGGGTACAACCTCCACTCCCTTGGAACAATGTCCTCTCTGGACAGCAAGTCCATTCCACAGTTCAGCCTGTGGTACATGGACTGCCCAGACTGAAAGGAATACTTGATCTGCCCAAAGAAGCAGTCACCGTATCCCCCTCTGCAGGGCATGTGAGCAAGCTCCTACTTGATGGTTGATGTATGCCACCACCACTGGATTGTCTGTCCAGATGAGAATGTGGCAGTCTCTCATAAACATCAAGAATTCCTAAAGAGCCCGATGGGCAGCCTTGATCTCCAGGCAATTTGTCTGCCACCGTTTCTGGACGCTCATCCAAGAGCCATACGCTAGTGTGCCACTGCAAAGGGCTCCCCAGCCAGACAGCAACATCCGTAGTCATTACTTTCCATCTGACCACTCTGCCCATTATGACTCCCCACTTGCACATGCTTGTGTCGAGCCACACCACCGGCATGCTGATACATGTGTGTTACCACAATGCGCGCTGTCCCTGCTTTCCATGTGCCCTGTAGCATGCAGTCTTTTAACCAGATTTGTAATGGCTTCATATGCTGCAAACCAGACCAAGCAAGCTGCCATCAGACCAAGCAGTCGCTGGAACTATTTCAGAGGAATGGCCCTGCCTGACACAAATGAGGTCAAAGCATTAAGGATGGCCTAAACTCTCTTGTGTTTAGGGTCTTCTAGCACTCCCTGGGACTGAGCGATGATAAGACAGTCATTGATGTAGTTTAGCACCTGCATTTAGCGCTCTTTCATGCACTTCGTAAAAGTGTGGTGCCAAAGCCAGGGTGAATGGCAGGACTTGTATCTGATAAGCAATGCCCTAAAAAGAAATTCTTACAAAGCTGAGATGAGGGGCTATCCAGATATGAAAGTAGGCATCTTTTAGCTCTACCGCTATGAAGTAGTCCACAGGTGTATAGTGAGTGTATAACCATTCTTTACGGTATTGACAACCCACTCTGACATTGCTGGGAGTACCGCTCATGTGCTCAGCACTCTTTTTCTCCAAACAGAAGCATGCCTAACACGGTCTGCCTTTGTGCTATCACAAAGACGTCATCAGCAAGGAGTGGCCCGTGGTAAATTCAGGAATTATATTTACTTAATTGTTCTGTAAACTGATATGTTATTGTGAATATTATTGTTACTTTTTTATATCATTCATCGTTCAACAGTGTGTTATTCACAAGAATAAAAGTTCAGTTCTGCTACTTTTAGTTTTAAAAAAATTATGATAAACAAGACACTCAAAGTACTTGCTATTTAATCCCATTTGAAAGACATTTATCATCCATTTTTATTTTAATACAAACAAGTATTTTAGATTTTTTTTCTCACACAGATTGCACTTTTATAGTTTTTAGGATTATTTGTGGATAATTTAAACACATAATCACATGATATTAGATAAAAAATAAACTATTTTAGAAGAGAATGCAACATCACTGTTGTTTGAACCAGTGAGTTTTAAGGTGTGTCCTCAACCCAGTCTCATTGCAATTCGTGACATAGTCACAAAAATGTAATCTATTGATTCGTCTTCACAGACACAAATTTCTCCTTTTTTCGTGCCACTTAGCATGATTTTCAATATAATGTATTTCAATAGGGAATCATTTTTGTGCCTGCAACACGTTTTTCTTTCTGCCACTGCAACACGTTCTGTGATTTCGGTTTAATCATCCACCATATAACGTTATTATTTACATTTTATTTACACAATTTAGACGTATTTGAGCACCTAATACAACCCCACCCCTAAACCTACCCATTTGTATATTATATGAAACACAAGATATAACAGACACACATGACAACAAACTCTGTTTATTTAAAAGTAAAAAAAAAAAAACAATCATCATCTCCATCAATTTTTGCAATAAATACATTTGCTTGTACTTACATTTGCCTGTGTTTATGTAGTTGATCGGTTCTGTGCAAATTTTGCTAATCTCAAAAGAGCCTAATGTCTTCAGACTCACTAGAAACTTTCAAGTGTGTTAGAGCTAAACTCTATAGGATGCTGGCCCTCCAGGAGTAGGATGGCATAATGATAATATATGAAACAGTGGACAGTTATACATAATCAGTTACCATGAATTTACCAAAATGATGTGACTAGAGCAGTGGTTCTTACTTCCAGTCCTCGTATACCACCACAAGAAATCCGTTGAAGTTTATTTCACTTTGCAACATTCATTCATGGATTCATGACAAAACGTACTAGAGAATTGTTTAGTGTGTGACATAATATACCTCTGTAAATAAATACAATTTAAATTCACGTCTCGCACGCTTTAATGCCCACTGAATGGAACATATACTCTCCTTTCGAACTGGAATCATGGTGGAATATCTTGTGATGATCCACTTCACAGTGCACTTAGAGTTGAATACAACAAACATCTGAAGTGATAGGAGATACATACAAAATGATTGGTTATCAGTCAGCAAGGGTGGAATCCTTGCTTTAACACCAAATACAGTTTTTTCTCTTTCTGTTAATGTCATACAGTAGAAAATGTGTCTTCAATTTTTAATGACTTGATGGAACTTAATGGCTCATGTTTCCATCTCTGAATATAACTTTCCCACATTTCTTTTAATGATAAGAAATGCTTCTGAGCAAACAACGAAAATGAAGTAGCACCTTCTCCTTAAGATGTGATCAGAGACACTTGAAGAGCAGATGTGAGACAGATGGTGGAACATCACAAAGAGGACAGGTTAAGTATTCAAAACGCTCATCTTGCATTATCCTCACATATACCCTGGATGAGGTCAGCCAGATTAGTACTTGTACATTCACAAATTCATAGGTTATGGATACTTCAGTGGCAAAAACACACCTTGCTAGCATATTTGAAATCATGAATATAGAGAAAAATGCAAGGCAGTCAACTCTCTGGAGACTGTATAGCTCAAAACTATTTCAGCACATGCAACAGCACACACATTTTCCATTCCCCTCTCCTTCTGTCTTTCTCTCTTTGAGGCTGTACTACTGTAGCTGGTGGACTAACAATAACATGTGCTTGAGCTGCTGAAACCTAAGCTTGCCAGCGATTCTGGCTGTTTTGTTAAAGGCCCCACTCCCATCTACAACCATGGAAATACATAGTCGCAGCCCAAAGACAAGCAGTGCTAAGCAGTATGTGTATGTGCACACATATTTTTATTTTTTATCCTAAGATCATAAGAATCCCTGAATAATTATAAAAATATCAATAATATAAAGTATCAGTACTGATACTCTTGTGCTGGGAAGTCATCACAGATTCCGTAAATGGGTGTTAGCTATACTCATAATGTGAGCTAAACAAATGAGAACACCCTACCTGACAGAGTATGCTGTTCAGCTTCAAACTCATCCTAAAGGCCTACTGCATCCTTCCAGCTTAAACAGTGCAGTGCCCACGTCACACCTCTTTTAATTACACACAACTGACTTCCTGTAGCCTTATGCATATACCTGTTTATGTACATGCCCTGCTCTAGTATCAGTGCAAAGCACTGACAAAGATGTCAATTACTTTTGACCTTTGCAGTAACGCACTGCAGTAGCTCACTGTCCAATCCTGCTCCTGGAGGGCTACTTGCCTGCAGGTTTAGGCTCAACACATCTGCCTGAAGCTTCTTTTGATCCTGATTCTGGTGTGTTTGGGTTGTAACTGAACTATGCTGGATAGTGGACCTCCAGGAGTTGGACTGGTCACACCTGAGCTAAAGGATCGACTCTTATGTTTTTGGGGCTTAATTAATGAAAACATTCTCAATTCTTTCTAATGCTCTGCACCTATGTTGCACACATCTCATACCTCTGCTGAAAAACGTGATGTTAGTTATTGTGCGACTATCTGACTGGGAAAAAATGGATAAAAATGAAAAAAATTTTGTCAGATAAAGACAAAGATCCAAAAAAGAAAATTACAATTGCTGTGAATGGAAGTGTTACCATGACCTACTGTGCAGATGGCAACATAAACTGTCAGGTTAGTGGTACTGTAGCAATACAATTCTATACATGTGGACAAGAGGACAACAAAAAATAATACACAATATGCAGACAATAAACGCACATACATTAAGCATTGGGTAATTTGGCTAAGCTGGCCCAGACAGTTAACAAGTTGCTTTCAGTGTATGAGAAAGAATGGCACAATGTCTCCTTCTGAGTTTTGCAAATAAAGTTATTAAGGTTTGGAATGGCGTTGAGAGTCAGTATGATGATAGAACTGTCACGTCTGTTCTTTTTGCTTTGTTTTTTCTATAAACAAGTCTCAGTATAAATGAGCCTTTTCAACCAACTTCAGACAACTTATAACTTAGAAAACTTATCCAAAATGAGGGCTACTCAATATTGGTCTGTTAGCTACAGCCATATCACCTTGTAGCCCAAGACTGGTTGCCCACTGAAGCCAAGCAGGGTTGAGCCTGATCAAAACTAGGTTCCTGCTGGAAGAGGTAATAGTGAGACCAGCAGGGGGTGCTTACCCTGAAGAGAGAGAGATAAAGATCTATAGAAACAAACATAGCTGTACAAAAATGTACAAAAAGAACTCACTGCTGTTCAGCACTTCCTGCAGTAGGCTACTTTTTACAGAATCCAAAAAACTCACAAGAAAACTGTTTTTGGGTGCAGGTAGACTGTCTCGCTTTTATCTCCTCCAATGTGATTTTGTGTGCCATCTTTTTCTTCTTTTATTTATTTATTTATTTTCTGTTTAATGATAACTGACAGTCAGCATTGAAGTGAAATAACACCACTTTGTTGGAGTGTCAACCAGATTATCATGTGTACTATTAACATGTTATCATTATTTTCTTTTTTACAATATTTTAAAGCTAACTGCTTGATTTAATGTAGTATTTATTATTATAATTTATTATTATCTGTTATTATTAAAAATAATTATTATAAGTATTAATTATAATTATACTCATTTAATTTTTTTAAATAGCTTTTTATTTTCAAAAAGCTAAATGTAATAGTTCAAATATTTTAGTTCATGGTACTGAAACTGATCATCATTAATGTTCCTCATCTAAGATCTATCATTCTGCAAGTTAAACTTGGAGCACTTGCTACATGAATGTTATGTAGTTTCCTGTAAGATGTAGTTTACAAACTTATGTTCCCACCACATACTAGTCCTGCTAACAGGTGTCTAATCCTGCTCATGGAGAGCCACCTAGTTCCCATTCTCCTGCCTGAGTTTCTAGTGATCCTAGACATTGATTAGCTGGTTCAGGTGTTTAATTAGGACTGGAGTTAAAAAGTAATGCTTTACTTTAAGCCTTTATATATAATGCATTATGAAAGTAGTTATAAATTTTATAAAGTAGGCTAGTTATAAAGTACATTATAAATTTTATGTTAAATCAAATAAAATATTTCTTTCTAAAGCTCCGATTTGTAATGTCTTGATACTTTCTCATTTAACACAAAAATAGCTTTAAATAATCTTTTGGGGGTATTCTCACAGTCAAATTTATGTTCTGATTAATTAGATTACACATCAAGTAATTAATTAGATAAAAATTGTTAATCGACTGACAACCGTAATATACAGTGCACAGTATAAATGAGTACATCCCCCTCTGAATAAACATAAAAGTTGTATTTTCTTGTATTTCCATAATTCATGGAAAGATGGCAAAAATGAAATATATTAAACATATACTTAATAATAACAACAAAATATATGCCAATATTTTCTGTAAAATAACTAAATTAGCCAATTTTGTTTAAATGACAGATTGCAGAAATGAGTACACCCTAGATTTAATTCAGCAAATTTATAATATTCTAGTACTTAGTATGACTTCCAGGAATTTAAGTATACTGCTCCAGTGTTCAAATTGTGTCAAAGCTCTTGGGGGTCCCCCTAACCAGACCACCCAACCAAAAAAATAAATAAATAAACCATATATAAATATGATTTTTGTCTTGTCCTTGTTATCATTGAGAAAACCTTATGTTAAGATTAAAGCTTATTTTATTAAGTAAATATCTAGCCGAGGAAATTAATATTTTCAAACAAGTTTGAAGTGATTTTTACCTTTTATGGGCATTATCTTTTGCGTCAAATTCTTATATTTAATCAATAAAGTCACTTAGAATAATCAAACATTTTAGGCTGTTACCACACAAATAAAATTATTATCAACAAAATTCATCTTTTCAATATAGAGGAAACACAAACGCTGCATCTGAATTGGCATTTAGATGTATTTACCCACTGTTTAATGCAGGATATGAATGCATTTAACCTGCAGTTACAAATGCAAGAATAATGTTTTGATATTTTAATCCCAAAACGTTGAATGCTGATATTTGAAATTATTTTAATAAAAAAGAAAAGGTACTTTAAGGGTGGAATTAAAATCGCCAGTAGGCAGCAAGGCAATGTTAATAAGCGAGTTATTGTGATTGAACTGAATCATTTAAACGTTTAATTTTGGAACAAAACACCATCATGTTACTCTAAGATGCAAAACAGTGCTGTGGCTGCGTTTGGAATTATTTTTGTTGGCGAAATTGAGCAAAAACAGGAAATACGCTGTCTAAAACGTAAGTCTCTTCATATTAACTTCTTGTTTATTGAACTTTTGTGTAAAATCAAAATCACATTTGTGGTTTTTGCAAAAAATAGCGCTTTTTGTGTGATATTGATTAACTATGAAATTATATAAATATACATTTTCTGCCCCCATATCCTGAATTTTGAGAAAATGCATTTTTTAGACTGAATCACGCAGTGAAAGAATGCATTCTAAATGAGCACAGTCAGTCTCGCTAGTGTTTAAGCACTCATAACTCCTCTTATAATCAGTTAAGCTGTCCATATACTGTATGGTAAATTAATCTCTTGCTTACATAGTTTGTACATTTGCACGTTGTTGCTTATAATGAGGGAATTCGTGAGTTTGAGTCAAAACAAAACTCCAGGTTTCAGCAATGACTTTTCTGAACGCCTCTGGATTGGTTGCTGCATTCTGAACTCAACGGAGTCTTGTGTAATTGGTTATAATGCGTAACGCTGTAAAAAAATTAAATATGATTTAACATGAGCAGGTCTAAATTTAATACAGCAATTGAATCTTTTCATTTTATTTTCACTAGTTTCTTTTTTTAGTTTTAAGTATTATAGTTTTTATTGAAAAACCAGGGGACCCCCCAATTATTTTTTTTGGGGTGTTATGGGGTGTCCCTTATTGCTTATGGGAGGTCCGGAACTCCCCTAGCCCCCCCCTCAATTCGAACACTTGCCCTTCTTGGCACTGAGTGTACAAGTTCATGACAAATTTTCACATCTGTCCTATTTAACTCCTGGAGGATGACCTCCTTAAATGCCTTGGTCTTTAATGGGAGTTTTGCTCAGCTAGTCTCTACAGAATCCCTCCAGCCACTCAAGAGTGTTAAGACTGAGTGAAATACAAGTCCACTGAAGGATTTTCACCTTAGGAGAATGAATGTCTTTATTGTCATGCTGAAAAAAATGCCCAATAATGCAGGGAATGAGGAGAGGGTGGCATCTTCAGTTTCAGTTTTTTTGTATTACATCACACAGTGGTGAGTGAATTCATGACAGCATCGATAAAGCACAACTCCCTCACACCTTCTGTACTCATAGATCCCTATATAAGAGCTTTACTACCACTGAACGTCACTGTGGGAGCCAGGCACTTCTCACTGTACTCCTCCTCTAGCAACACCAGAACATTTTGGATGCTTTTAGATCCAAAATGATTGACTTGGTCTCTTGAGACCAGAGTATGGATTCCCAGAAGTTTTGTAAATATGGGCCTTGAAAGAGGTTAAATGAGTTTATTGTGCTTTGGCTACAGTATGTAATTCTAGTGGTGACAACAACCATGCATGTCACTTCTGCAGGCTGCATCATACTCTGTGAGATAAAGTGTCACTCTGTTCATAGCTTTTGTCGGCTCTGAGACACTTGCATGTTATTTCTACAGCTCTATTTCTAGCAAAAATTCACTCATCACTAAATGAAAATTTAAAGTGAAGACCTGATTATTTCAGGAGCCTTGTCACAAGTCCATTGTTTTTGAATATTAGTGCTACTTCTGCTATATTTTCACACTTAAAACAATAATTTATGCTAAGAAATAAATGACCTGGCATTGATGACAGCATTAAATGCACTGTTTAATTAGCATGTAATGTTTGGATCAAGTGATTGCTGTCTTAAGGCTGAATGCAGCTTTATCATGTCTGACACAAGGATCTAGTGATAACACCTGGCCAGATGACTTTACAAGATCAGCATCAACATTTTCCAACCTTGTCAGGCCATTCATAACCAAAAAAAATTCTTTTGCTGCACTTTGACCTTTTAACACCCTAACCCTGCATCTCTACAATATCTCTAACCTACACACAACACACACACATTGGGTTTCCATGTTTTTAATGGGTTCATTCCATAGACATAATTGTTTTTGTTTTTTTCTATACAAACTGTATTTTCTATCCCCTTGGCCTAAACCTACCCCTCACACAAAACTTACTTCATTTGTAGATTTTCAAAAAACATATATATAATTCTGTATGACAAAACATTTTCCCACAATGCCAAAATTTACTGTTATTACTGTCCTTGTGGAGACATTTGTTCCCCATAATGTAGGGAATACCACAACACACACACCTTTCACTTTATTGCAGGTTCCCTCTGTTATCTAAAAGTAATAATCCAGTGTTGGGGAAAGTTACTTTTAAAAGTAATGGATTACAATACTAAGTTACTCCCTGAAAAACTAACTAATGGGACAAAATACATAAAGGATATTTGTATTTAACATATATTCTGAGTTGAATTTCACTGTTTTTATTCATTTTGAGGAATACTGAATCTGTGAATACTGAATAGTGAGATGAATTAATGCGTGTTCACATTTATTCTAGAACTAACATATTACTTCGGATTTCTCTCAACATGGGGACAGGAGAACTTTTAATCAATAAATGGGGGAAAAGTAACTGGCGTTACTTATTTGAAAAAAGTAACAGATATTTTCCTCTGAATTGCACATCTTCTATACAATTTAACAAAAACAAAAAAAAATCATTCTAATAAAATCAGCATTGTGATATTACTGGAGGGATATGTGTGCTCAGAGAAATACCCTGGATAAGCATCATGGATCTGCAATAAGAAGGTCTGCATTAAACGTTCTGTTTAATGTGAAAGCTTAAGGCTTGTCTAACTTCAGTTGTTAAAAGATTCTAGATTTTTAGATTTAGACTTAAAATCAAGAAAACGTAATAAACATGCTAACAATGTCTTTATGAAAATGTAGAACTGTAATATTAATATCCACTTTAAAACACTTATGCCTTTTTTTATAAGTTTTGCTTAAGAATGACTGTAATGCGTAAAACGTGAATAATTGCACTTAAAAGACTGTTTTCTTGGCAGAGGTTTATTGGGCTCCTGTCTCTCAGCTGCACGTGAAAGGAGGGCTCTTAAAGAATGGGTGCGAGAGAGGAGAGCAGGGCAAAGGTTCTCCGATTTCAGCTTCATGGGGGGTAAAAGGGGTGGATTTTTATATCCGAATGCACGCTCTCCATTCAGAGCTGCATGGACTCAAATTTGCGGGCCCCTGGATTAGTCCGCACGGAGTTTCTGCAGGAGTCTCGAGCTTCACCGTCCACCATTCTGGACTAAATGCTTCATGCCCGTCACTAGGAGAAAACACTAAATTCAAGCGCTTTCTCTTCTGCTCCTGAAACGCCGCATGTCTGCAGTTTAGACATGATCCTGTCGGCGGATTCAAGGACTTTACTGCTATTTGTGGCAACACTAGTCGCATTTTTGGCCGTTGTCAAATGCCAAGAGGAGGATGACCGTGAGTTTGCCCACCATTTTCTTATTTTACGCTCAAAAGTTTCAGCAACGTTTCGGTTTAATGCACTTTTGCTTTTAGGCTTGTTAAATCTCTTTAAACGGCAATGCTTAAATATATTGCGTAAATAGTAATGAAAGATAATACTTTGCGCTCTGCCAGGTTGAAAGTCGCGGGGCAAAGGTATTGGGAATAATATATGCGTATTTGAAATGACAATACTTTTACTGGAAAACAAAGAAAATAAGCACGACTAAATAAATATTTCTGTTTAAAAAAATGTTTTTTTTAAAAAATAGGAAAAGTAAAAGGAAAATGGAAAAGAAAGAAAGAAAAAGAAAGAAAGAAAAAGAAATGAGAGAAAATTGGGAATAAACAAATTTTATTTATTTAGTCTAGGGCATCTCTTAAGTGGATTCATAGTGCCTGGTCAGAATGTGTTTATATTGAAGCGCAAAGTCTAACGAACAGCATTAAGCGGCAGTCTGAAGGTATTCAGGGTATTTCATCCATTAGGACACCTGCGGGACATTCCCAAGTCCTTTAAACACACAAGCACACAGCGCTGATTTATTCTTTTTATCATTGTGTTTTTTTTATTATTGATTTATTTATTCATAGCTGGCTGAAGCCCTCTTGATGGCCTGGAGGCTCAGCTGGTCAGGCCCTGTAAAAGAGCGCATTCCACTGCTGTCAGGGGGCACCAGGGCGAATCCAGGCTTGCTTGAAAGGCAGATGCTCCAAACGCCTTCGAATTATGAGAATTTTAAGCTGGAGGGATTCAGAAAGCACTGCTTTTCTATTTGGCTCATCCAGAGTTCTGACTAATTGTGAAAGGTTCAGAGGTGTATCAGCAGTTGAAGCAGTGGTGGGCCTCAGCCAGAGTTACTGTTCCATACAGTTAAAGTGCTTCCATCTGTTTTCTAAATTACCCAGGGGCTACGATAGTCCGGGGAAAGCAGGAAAGACTGTCTGGCAAAAAGCTATTGGAAAAACATGAAAAGGACAGAGGCAGCTTTTATAATTCAGCAAGCCACATTCCTTTGACGGTATTTTGGAAATGTAGGAGTAATAAGCTCACCAGTAAACAAGTTAAAAGATATTTCACAGTGAGTTTTAAAATGGCAGTAAAAAGAACAATAAAATACATTTGAAAAGAAGCAATTAGGCAGGGGAGAGAGAGAGACTGAAAAAAAAACTGAGCAAAAGCTAACAATTGGGTTATTGTAGCAGAGAAGCGTATGAGTGTTTCCTTAGAGCTCCCAGTAGTGAGCGGGGTCATGGATCGGCTCGTCTGGGTCGGCAGCTCAAAGGCCATTTGTTAACCTATCAGTCATGGCATCATTTTACGTACTGCAGAGGCATCCAAACTGACCTATAGACATCCTAACTTGCTAACATTAACTTAAACAGAAATTTAAACGAGAGAAAGGAAAGACCCAATCCGAAACCAGAGACCTCCCCTCACCTGTGTCCAATTTGGAGTTTTCCTCCATTTTCCACTTCAAAAAAGAAAAGGAGCTCATGGTTCCTGTAGCTAAGACAGTAGAGCAACAGATTTAGAAATAGAATGGAAGGAAGACTGATTAAGACTGAAGGCCTGAAGCGTGTGTGTGGAGTGAAAGCTGTCCGTTCTGCGCTCTCTCTGGCATGTTTGAACTGGCAGCGTACAGACACACACTTCCTGAGCCGTGTGTTTAGATTAGTCAAAAGCTTGTGAATTGCTCAGTCTTTACTTTTCAGAAAGGCGCCATTCATCACCATATGGGGTCTGTTGGAATTTACAGAAAATAAACAGGCCTGTAAGGTAAACAAACATAGTGCTTATTTGGTTGCCCCTCAATCTCTCTCCACTGCCCCATTTTTCCTGTGAATTCATGAGCTCAAATAACCTGCTACTCACTGAAGGAAAAGTCATTTAAGTATATAACGAGTTTTGTGTTTAAACTGATTCAGATGATATTGAACAGACCGCAGCTCATCTTTTAGTCACAGTGTTTCATGTGGTATCAGTAATCATGGCAGGCTGTGTGTCTTAAACATCTTGGAAGTGTTACGGCTGAGGGCAGAAGTAAATGAGGCCAATGTTGTGAGATCTGAACTGCACTTTGAAATGATTGTTAATTAGTTTGATTCTTTGTTGGATCAGTTTTGTGCTGCCATCTTGTGGTGTGCATTTGAATGAGCGTGACAATGCTAAAACCCTTTGACAGCAAAGACAAAAGCGCCAAATGGATTATGCACTGATCAGGTGGTTCCTGTGCATTGAAATCTGAATTGATGCACTTTTTAATGCTTTATACTGTACGCATTCCACTAATATGATTTACCTGAAACATGTTATACTAATTATGAAGCTTCTATGGTTTGGGATTTCAAATCCAAAGCATGGATATAATGGCCTTTTAATGTCATTTTGACAGTGATTCCTATGTTTTACCTGAAGCGCTGTGCTTTAACTCTCCACCCACTCACCCAGCCACCTCCTGCTTCTTCCTCCTCCTCCTCTTCCTCTGCTCACGCTCCTCACAGAAGACCCAGGCAGCTGTACGCAGGACGGCCAGTTCTATAGGGACAAGGACGTGTGGAAACCAGAGCCGTGTCGCATTTGCGTTTGCGACACCGGTGCGGTCCTGTGCGACGAAATCATCTGCGAGGAGCTGAAAGATTGTCCCAAACCCGAGATCCCATTTGGGGAGTGCTGTCCAGTCTGTGCCGCTGACCAGCCTTCTTCCCCTGGTCGTAATTTATTTATTTCTCACTTTTATAAATAAATTACATTTGTATTCATATTTGTTTGATGGATTTGGGTTTTTAAAAAAAAGCACCTTAACAATTTATGGATGCCTTTTTTTAAATGAACCCAAAACAACCTGACAAACAATTTGAAATGAGAAAAGACTAACCCGAATGAGACACAGTGTTGGCTTTGTCTGGAATGGATATCACTGGCAGCAGGAGTGTGATGGACACATATGGGAATCATTTAGGGACAGCCTCACTTGAACAGACATGGTATAGAGTTTCATCTCTGACTTGGTGTCATGGAAGGAACTTTATATTTTGAGTAATTTCTCTTGGTCACCTTTACAAAAGTTCCTTATTTCTTCACAAAGAAAGAAAACAACAAAACAAATCTGGCATGAGCGTGCATTTGTCTCATCAGCCTTTAAATGTGTTAGCAGACAGACCTGGGGCCAGTTGCGTAAACATAGCCTCTATGTTAAGACTGTGAAAAAAAAAAATGTTTTAATGGTAAAAGACTACAATAATACAACGGTCAAAACCTGTTAATTGGTTAACAAAGTTTTCTATACTATATATGACAAATAAGTGTAATTTTAACTGTAATCAAACCTTTTTTTAAAACTTTTTTGGGGGGGGCTTTTAATTGCAATAGGACAGTAGAGAGATGACAGGAAACAGCAGAGCAGGACAGGCAAAGGACCTTGAGACAGGAATTGAACTCAGGTCGCCGTGAGCACAGTTGTGCTCTATATCAACGCACTAACCACAAGGCTATTGGCACCAACTGAAACTTACGTTTAATGTAATTTTACAGTAAAAAACTGTTAACAGTTGACTGTTTTTCAAAGTGTAAAAGAATAAGTCATTTTGTAAGGGAAACCATAAATTGACATTCCCAGAATTCCCTGAAATACACTTTACATTTGATGTGCATTAGGGTTTTGCATTAGGGTTTTGTTTTACATCTAATGCTGTTAAATGAATGTTTATTGCATTGTTTTAGTGTCATGGTGGTGTTTTGTATTTGTGCGTATGACACATATAGAAGCTCTGGCAACCACAGGTGCTGTTTTTTTTTTATTATTTCACAGATTTATTTACTTACTTACTTGCTTACGTATTCGTTTATTTAACCAACTAGCAGTTTACAAAGGGGTAAAGAGTCTTATTTCTGAATTTAAATGAGACCAATCCAAGTTTTCTTTGTAACTGACTTTAAAAATTAATAAATAGTTTAGAAGAAAAAAAAAGTAGGTGACTAACTTGTGAAACTGGTCTAAGCATTTCATGCATCCCACCATTGGGCAGCGTTTCCTGAATTTATCATAGCTTAAGTAGATCATGGAGACCATTGGTGCACATGAGAAATTGCAGCTCTGATCTCGTCTCTGAATACACAATCTGGCGATTTGAATAAGCGGAGCCGGTGCATCAGCCTCCTGCCACTGACATCTGCTTCAGATCAAAGCCCTTGCTCAGAGTTTCTCTGTGTTTGCTATCATGTCCTGCGGTCAGATGTGAACGGCACACCAATCTCTGTCTGTCACGTTAGTGGCAGGTTGTAGCTTGCCCTCAGTTCATGTATGAGTAAACTGTGATCTTTTTTATTATCTCTCAAACTCTTAAGCATTATAATGTCAAATTTATTGTTTACATTTCAATGCAGACATCGGCATGTACTTTGAAAGAGTGGTCCGGTGCCTGGTAGTGTCAATCCGGCCCTTACCACTCATTTACTCTGAAGCATTAACAGTTGTTAGGAGTGTCCAAACCTGTTCCTGGAGGCCCACTGTCCTGCAGAGTTTAGCTCCAGCCCTAATTAAGCACACCTGAACCAGCTAATCAAGGACTTTAGACTTACTAGAAACGTCTAGGCAGGTGTATCTGCAGGATGTCGACCCTTCAGGAGCAAGATTGAACATCCCTGATTTATCTGCGTACTATCAGCAGCTCCTTTTCTCAGCATTCATTACATTCTTGTGCCATGCAGACAAACAATTCAACTTAATCATATAATTTTGATTAGCCAGTAATTCTTGAAGCTAGAATACAGGTAACCTAAAAGTGCTTCATGACATTCATGAGCATCACTAAATGGACAAAACTAAGTGTATAACTAATCTTTAACTTATGCACAAAAAGTAACAATCTTTTTTTGTTAATAGTCCACGTGATGTTTTGATCTTGGTTTGTGGCAGATTCACAAAAGCTGAAATGCAAACAATAGCATTATAACTGGGACTGCCAGAAGATTATGTAACAGTTGTGTGTTATGTAACACACTGAGTGACTTGCTTTAATCAGTTCTTTTTATCTCATTACAGTATAGTTATTTGTGGAAACCATCTTCTCACTGAAAAGCCATAGATTTGTGCACGTCTGAACATGTATGTCACTGGTAAACAGAGAACCGTCTCAGATAGTAGACAGAAGTTTTATTGCCTGTGGGAAACATCTAAATGAACAGGTTAAAGTTAAATCATTAGTTTTATAAAGATTATGAAGTGTCTGAATACATACATTGGTTGCAGCTGCACTGTTTACTGTGAAATACAGTCTGATAAAGCTCTGACAGTGTGCTGCAGGTAATAGTCTTCAAGACTCAGACTATGATGGTGGAACCTGAACTGGCTGAAATGAATGCAGTGGATATGGTTGCTTCTTTCTTTGACCTATAAAGTCATTTTGACTCTGACAAAAAACACAGAGCTTAGGATTGCTTTTATATGATGCTCTTTTAACACTGTTTTTTGTCTTTCATGCCGTGATAATAACAGGCTTGCCAGGTGCTAAGGTGAGTCTGTGTTTAATGTCTGTTTGAAAGTGTTGTAGGTTATGATTAAGTCTCAGGATCATCCTGTCTAGAGATGCTGTGTTTGGTCTGAAATGTTAGTTAATGTGTGCATGTATGACGTAGAAGTCAATCTCTTAGGCCATGCTGTCTGTGCACTGTTTTGAATCTAAATAATGCCATTTAAGATGCGACTCAATAGCGTAGTGATTTTGAATAGGTCCTAATTTCTTGCTTTTTTAAGGAAATATTTTCTCTAATGTGGCTAATGTCATCATTTCCCCATTGTGCGACAGGGACAAAAAGGGGAACCAGGAGACATAACAGATGTAAGCTTCAGACTTTTGTCATTGATGTGTGTGTGTGTGTGTGTGCTGTCAGTGGATTTACAGTGGCAGACACAGTTGAGGTGTGTGTCAGCTATTTCACCCTGAAACTGCCGCAGTGGTCTGTCAACACAGCACTAATGAAGTCTGCCAGATTTTTGAGTGGATTCTGTGGATTTTTATCTTCTTTTCATGTTTGTTTGAAATGGAAAAGCCTCTCCCAGTAATTAACACTGACGTACTGTTGATTTTTCCCCCAGGTTGTGGGACCAAGGGGACCAGCTGGTCCTATGGTACGAATACTTCTGGCATTCTTGGGATTCTCTGAGTTTGCTTTAGCAGTGGTGTTGCAGCATGCTCAGAAAAACACACACCATTAACTTTCTCTCCTTTACCAAACAGGGACCACCAGGAGAACAAGGGCCGCGAGGAGATAGAGGAGAGAAGGGGGAGAAGGTGGGCTTGACTTCCTGTCAGACTTTCTGTTGCGCTTCAGGCTCCTCTTGTGATTTTCTCTAGACGGGCAAATATATCTAACACAAATTAAATAGACATACTACGCCAGTACACACAGACAAGAAGACTCTTTTATAAGAGAGGAGCATATTTGTAATGAAGGTCATTTTCATTAATTATTCTCAGGATCACAGTCTTTGTTATGTTCAAGACATTTATGGGAGTCCATGCTCTTTAAAGAGTCCTGCTATAAGTTTACTTTGAGCTGTAAATTAGGTAAATGGAGCTTTTCCATTCAAATGCCTAAATATTTTGAATACTTGCAAACATGGTAAAAAAGTAGACCATTTTACCTGAAATCACCTTCATTATAGTCCTAAAAATAACAGTACACTACGGTATCATTTGACAGGCTATTGAGCTAATGGGCTGTGGCTTCATTATTATTGCTGTTTTAGCGTTCAGTGTTCAGTTTTACTCTGCAACTGTATGGCAATGAAAAACACAAACCGCACTGGGGGTGATATCTGTTTTTTAAGTTATTCATTGCATTTCTCTGTTTCTGTCTTTAGGGAAGTCCAGGTCCCCGTGGGAGAGATGGTGAGCCTGGGACCCCTGGAAACCCCGGCCCTCCTGGTCCGCCCGGGCCAAACGGACCTCCAGGCCTTGGTGGAGTAAGTATTTGTGAGCTTTATAGACACAGTCAGTCTCCATGACTGTATCCAAAATAAGACCTAAACCTAACCTAGACCTAAATAAGAAGATACTTAACTATTTAAATGCAATGAAATATAAAATACGTTGTCAGCTGATTGTGTCAGGAGTGAGCAAATGCAGACAGATTGAGGGCGAGAGAAATAGGATGAAAAAGAATAGAGGGAGTTTGACAGCTGCCAAATGTCCTTTACCTGCATTCAGGAGAGACTTTGACAGCAGTGAAAGCAGAGGTCAATGAGAAAAGACTCCCAGATGCACCACACAAAACATTTCACTTACATCTCTGCTTCTGTTGTATATTAATACAACTTTGTTATTGAAGTAGTCCAAGGAGAATGTAGAGCTCAAGCAGCCAGCAAGCCACATATGTTTATCAGTGGATTGTATTTTAGGAATATGTGGACTTATTTACATTGTACATTTTGATGATACTGAATGATTTTGCTCTTTTTAGAACTTTGCTGCTCAGATGTCTGGTGGATTTGATGACAAAGCTGGAGGTGCACAGATGGGAGTGATGCAAGGACCAATGGTGAGTGCTCATACATGATGGTTTGCAATGGCATCGCTTTATAGTCATGTAATTTTTTTTTAAGCATTAATGATGTTTGATTTTATTTTTGTTTTGTGGTCGTTGTCATTGAGAAAACCTAATAACCTAGTGATTGTTTGTCGGTTCTAAGATAAAAGCTTATTCAATATCAGTTAATTAGGTGTACCAGACAGTCATTAAGCCCAGAAGAATTACATATATTACCCACAAGCCAGAGGGTGAACCAACTGCAGCATAAGGCTAAAAGTAGCTTAATGTTAGTGTAATCTGTTAACTACACACTTCATAATAAACCTGTCTGTTTAGACAAGTACCAGATATGGTGTCATAAAACATTTTAATATGACTGAGTTTGTATTTAAAGTTACTAATTATAATAGTTTAATTTCCACAGTTATTCAAACAGAGAGTAAATTATGGAGAAAGCGGGCAAAGAACATTCACAAATAACGACTCAAGTTTAAGGACTCAAAACTTATTTTATTATCATTGAAGATGTCCATACACTGTATGATAAATTAATCGTACTTACATCGCATGTACATCCGCACTTTGTTGCTTATGATGAGAGAATTCGTGAGTTTCAGTCAGAGTTCATTCAGCAAAAAACTACAGAGTTTCAGTGATAATCTCAACGCCTCTGATTGGCCATTGCATTCTTAAGCTCAACAGAAGCGTATGTGATTGGTTGTAATGCGTAGCACTGTAATGCTGATGATACACAGGGCAATTTTTTGAGCAGTGTTGCTTGGGCACTTTCCCATTGAGTAATTTTTCATTTCATTTATTATTATAGTTTCATTGACAGACCAGCCACAAACTAAAGTGTGACCTTGACGATGTCATAGATCTAATCAGCTGCATTTCCACTAATGCACAGATCTGTTTTGATAATAGTGTATCAGATATTTTGTCTCATTTGTTTACAGCTGAACCATCACTATATGTATTTGCATTACCTTTTTATCATTAAAGCATTTTGAGACTTGCATGTAACCACTTTAGACAGCATAAATGATGCATTTTGAATGAATGCTCAAACACCTCCAAGTGCAGCACCAAGCAAAAGTCTTCTACAAGTCATATCCTGTGCAATGAAGCCTGCAATTGCCCTAGTAATTCACTTTGTCCTCTCTGAACTATATAGAAGTTTAGATAATTGTGTGAGGTTTGTGTGTGTGTGGAATTGGCAGAAAGCAGATGAGTTGAAACATGAGCTAAAAAATTTAATTTATGGATAATTTCTGAAATTCTTAAGAATTGATTCAGAATTGCTGAAAGAACCTCAATGCATTGGAGATTTTTCTTTTCTTTTCCCCACACAACTGTGTGAGGTTCTAAGCCACTGGGCACAAAATTTAAAACAACATCCCACTCTACCTGTATTGACCCTATTGGCCCATTGAGCTACAGGAAACATGAACCTAAAGATGTGTTCACTCTGCCAGTGATTCACCGTGATGTGACATGGCAACCTTATTTTCTGTAACAGCTGATTTCTTTGGTGTCATAAGCAGCTTATGGCCTAATGGTTAGAGAGTTGGCTTTGTAACCCTGAGGTTGTGGGGTTGAGTCTTAGCTCTGGCAGGGATTGTAGGTGGGGAGAGTGAATTACTTGACTCTCAATACCATGACTAAGGTGAGACCCTTGAGCAAGGCACTGAACCCCCAGCTGCTCCCTGGGTGCTGCAGCATTGGCTGCCCACTGCTCTGGGGGTGTGTGTGTTTGTTCACTGCTCACTGCTGTGTGTGTGCACTTGGAGTTAAATGCAGAGCACAAATTCCAAGTATGGGTCACCATACTTGGCCTCACATCATTTCCTTTCCTTTATGTTGGTGATGCAGGTTCGAGTCCAGCCTGCAATTTTCCTGCCTCTGTTTTATTATCTATCCAATAATAGATAATGACCCAGAGAGGATTTTCTTTTTCCTAAAAAATTCTATTTAATCTTAAATTCGCTGACTTTGCTCACACAGGGTATAAAAAGGATTAGTAGTATTTTATTTTTTATCTTATTTTATTATTTTTTATTTTTTTGTACATTTTTGGGTTTCCCCTTATGATTTACTTTCTTTTTTCCTTTCTTATATTAACTTTCTTTCAGTTAGCACAGATTTTATATTTGTTTTTGGAAGTGATTAATCATAGGCCTCATTGATCTGAGCTGATGTACCTCAGTCTTTGAATGAACATTGCCAAAATAATCCACTAATAATGTTTTTTAACTCAAATCACAAGCTCGGATCAAAGAGGCCAAAGATCAGTCCGTTCCAAAATGAAATACAAAACCTGCGCTAATTAAAAGTAAACAAGTCTACAAGAAGATTGAATTCTGTATTTGGAGATTGTATAGCAAGAAATTTACAAGCAAGTTTTAAAAGTCTTGTCATTTTTTGACAAGGAATATCAAATAAGGAGGATTTTCTTCACAGCACAAGAGTTAAAGCATTCCATCCAGTTGACAGCCAGATATATCCAGAAAACTAGTCCCAGTGGTGGTTTCACATGAAGCATGCTAGCAGCTCAATGTATGTTGTAAACTAGAATGCTGTTGTTATGACCAGTTATATGAGGACTCTATAACTTTGCAGCTGTCAGGGTTTTTTTTGTTTGTTTGTTTTTTGATGTTTTGATAGACTTCAGCTAAACTCGATGTCTCCCAAAATGTATTTTCTTTTTCTCTCAGCATGCAAACATATGAAGGTATATTTGTGTGTACTTTACTGTTTATCCTGACTGGTATAAAGAGATTCCATGAGCTCCACATTCACCCTACAACCTTCAGACGCCCAGTGATGTGATGTGCAGGAACACAGAGTGTTTTAATCATTCCAGGAAACTCCCACTGCGTTCACTTATATATCCGTCTCTTTAAACACTAAGAGCCATTCAGAAGCTCAGCCCCATTTCAGTATGTGTGGATGGAGATTTTTTTGTGGTTTCAGGAGAAGCTACCTAAATATCCTATGTTTTCTTCAGTTGCCACTCAGAAGTTTTGTTAGTAATGTTAGTAAATATTAGTGAATGCAGAAGTCAGCGAAGTTTAAAAGTCAAACAACATTACAAATACTCAAATGCAAAAGTACCTCAATAAGAAAAGCTGTATAATATGGAAAGTCACTCAGTTCAGAACCATTGTGATTTTTACCTGTTTGAACATGGTTCGTGTTTTTTCTCAGTTTTTTCTCAGATTCAGTGTGTACTGATTATCACTTTTCATCATGTCAGTGGTAAAAAAAAAAAATCTGAAACATTTAATTGGTCATAAGTCACAAGGGTTCAAAGCACTTAAGCTGATTTCCTGCGTGTGAAGGTGGAGTGACTGTGTGGAATTCTCCTAAGTGTTTCTGCTTCAGCAAGTTGCTTTGTTGTCCTGAGGGCACTGCTGGCTACCGTTTCGCATGAACACAGGCAGAGACCAAACTCTGTAGATCGCACAAAAAAAGGACAGCATAAGGACAGCACAGCTACAAAGCAACTGCTTGATGGCAGTGACATTGTGTCTCCTCATACTGTATGACTGATCACATTCATTGATTTCTCTTGTTATTCTGTTTGTTCTTCAGGGTCCGATGGGTCCACGAGGACCACCAGGCCCCAACGGAGCTCCTGTGAGTGCATTTCCTCCATAAACACCTCATCCATTTGACATATGCGAAAATAAGTAATGACACGGGTGTAAAATACAGTGTGTTTTTCCCTTTGAAAGATGTGCAAAAATAGTGTGTAATGATACTCTGCTTCCCAAAGATAATAATAACATCACAAACACACACACACACACACACAGGTTAGCACTGGTAACTTTCATTCTCTCAGTAAGCCGTAGGGCTTTTTCCTCATTCTATCATCATGCAAACAGATAATTCATTTCATCTCTTTCCTGTACACAGAGAATGTGTTTTTGATTTTTTTTCTTTGTTTTTTTGTTATGATTTATACTGTTTATATCAACAGATACATGAAAACCAAGTTATAATCTTGTAGAAAATTTATATACACAGACTCATCCTGTGTTCCAGGCAGAAGCAGCTTTTGCTCCAGCAGTCTAATAATACTTCGTCTAACTGTACACATACTGATCATATAAATATTGTTTCTGGCATGAGATTCAACACACAGTCTGTGATGTGAATTCGGTCTCATTTTTGCTGCAGGGCCCACAAGGATTTCAAGGCAACCCTGGAGAAGCAGGAGAGCCTGGATCAGCCGTACGTATCCGAAAGTCCTGAAACACCCTTCATAAAATACCTCATTACTGACGATTACAGTCAACCTCCCAGTGGGCAAATGCCACTTCATTTAGCCGTGATAATTCTAATTGTAATAAGCCTCTAGATCGTGTGTTTAGGTCAGTGAGCCGCACATGGCTCGCTGGACTCGTTTGTGTATTTTTGTAATACACAGACTACAAAATTAGCACTGAGTCCACTTCAGCATTGTTCTTACCAAGCATGGAGTTTGAAAGCGCAGTGTTTTCACTCATATCTCAAATCATTCACATGTCCCAATCTCTATAATCTTAGATTCATTTTTGTTTTCTCTCAATAGGGCCCATTGGGTCCTCGTGGCCCCCCTGGTCCCCCAGGAAAACCAGGAGATGATGTAAGTACTCTCACATCAACATCCAGAGGCACTTTTATAAGCCGCCTCATTATTGACCTACGTATACCGTTATCTGATTCGTCCTCATAGTGTTCAGGATAAAAGAATGTGTTCTGTAAAGACAAACGACCAAATCACCTACCGAACAGTGTTGCAAGTTACGTTTATAGTACTGTGAACTTTCTCATCGGTCGCTCTCGAAACAAGCGCCAAGGTGTTTTTCTCTGCACTAGCGTCTCCAGCTGTTCTTCTCTTCAGACTCCATTCCTTCCATTTCTCTTGCCCACATCACACATGACGCACACATCGTGCTGCAAAATTTTTGTGTCAAGTCACTGGTGTCAGTACAGCAGCAATTGTCTTTTGAATTAAGTTTAAACGATAATCAATAATCAGCTATATTATTGGTTTAGTGGCATTGACACTATTGGATGAGAACAAAATTTAAACTGAATCAGGATATTTAACTAAAATTAAAACTATTAAAAAAACATTTTTGGTACTTGAAATAAAATCCTTGTTGACTGAAATGTTAAAATGTTAACTAATTCAAAATATTAATAAAAACTTTAATAGTATCTCAGTGGTAGTGAATAAACATTGAATTGACCTGAATATTTCGTAACTGATTCATTTTACATTACTACTGTTATGTTGCTGTTTATCACTGCAAAGCTCCTTTGACAATCTATTGTATAAAGCACAATAGAAATAGATAAATGTGAGAAATGCATTAAAATTATTGGTTTTCTAAGTGTTTGTTCACAGCCAACTGCAGCTGTGATGTAGAATAATGAATGCATATCTTTCATTTCCTGTTGAGTTTGTAGTTACACTTTTCTGCCACAAGATGACATTTGAGCACAGTAACGCTCACTCAAACAAACGTCTGTCCTAAGTAGCTGCTGCTACTTTTTAAGATTCATGTATGAAATTACTGTTTTTCTTTTAGGGTGAAGCAGGCAAACCTGGAAAGGGTGGTGAACGTGGACCTCCTGGGCCTCAGGTGAACCATTTTAAATTGAAACAGCGTTAAAGTGTTTGATCCCTGTGAGAAGAGCAGCAAAGCAGTGGCTGCTGCCCGCAGCACTCAAGCTTTTGCCCAGATGTGAGACGCTGCTGTGGCTGCAGGCCAGAGAAAGAAAGAAGAGACGTCTGAATACTTCCATTCACCTCATACCTCTCTCCCTCTCTCGCTCTCTCAACACAGGGAGCTCGTGGATTCCCAGGAACACCAGGTCTACCTGGAATCAAGGGACACAGAGTTAGTGCATTTTTTCATCATGTGATCTTTTGTGGTCAATCTCTTAAGGCCAAATACTACAGATGAATAGAGTAAACATTCTTAACTCTAGACTTCCCAAAGGTGATTAATCACAGTACATTAAGACTTAGAAATATTACAAAACTTTGCACAAGATTTTGGGGAGAAAAAATAGTATAAATCAAATGTTATATGAACAAACCCATTAGCAAAACCCTTCAGAATATATACAGGAAAAAGTTTGGCGTATGTAAGTGCTGAAGTGAAAAACTCATAAAGATATGTACTGGAATTGAAATCTACAGATGCAAAAATACAAAGTATGATAATAAACACTTAAATGTGTATTTTGGATGTTTCATAAAAGAAGACCTGTTAAGAAAGCAAAATCTGAACAATGCATGAAAAAGCAATGCTTTTGCCTGTAGGGTCTCACCTCAAGGCTTTAGTAATTTCATTACTTTGCATCACCGTGATGACAGTATCACTGAAATATGTTGATCTTTGGTGTGTTTGTAGGGTTATCCAGGTCTTGATGGTGCTAAAGGAGAGGCTGGAGCCACCGGGGCAAAAGTATGACTTTCACAAATCACATTTCCACCATTAAATATATGGGTAGTTCAGGTTTTGACTCTTGGTACGACCCATCTGTTTCTCTGTCTGTCTCTGTCAGGGTGAGGGCGGGTCTCCTGGAGAAAGTGGTGCTCCTGGACCAATGGTAGGTGTAGCAGTAATCAGCTGTCCTGTACAAATGACCACAGTTAACCTCAGTTATTTCTCTTAAATAATGTTTCATATAACACCTGAACCTAAGTCTGATTCAGCCAACATCAGTACACACATAGTAAACATTTAATTTCTCCTAGCAGCGTGTCAGAGTCAGACTGTCTCACCATGAGCATCTCAAGCTCTCAGACGCCATGAGTTCACATTCATCAGCATATATGAGACAAGAAAGTGAATAAATATGGCAATACATAAATTGCAACCAGATTTGCCCCATAGGAAAGAGCAAATACACATGAGATCTCTTGACAACTCATTACTGTTCGTCACAGACAGTAATGAGATCAAAAGGAGACTCAGTGTCTCAAACTGTGCTGAGATCTCAATATGAACATGATCTTTGCTCAACTGACCTGAGCTGCTCTCTACATCCCACTATTTACTAATTTTTATTTCTCCAAAAGAATCTTTTGAGAAAACATCTGAGACTTTATATTTATTTGATAAATGATTTATTTGTTTGTGTGTTTTTCTTCAGGGTCCACGTGGTTTACCTGGTGAAAGAGGACGTCCAGGACCATCTGGAGCTGCTGTAAGAATCATTTACTTCTCCAGCCTTCTTCATTAATCTTCTTTCTTTTGTAGAACACTGACAAAAAAAATATATTTTATAAATTGATTTCTATATCTGTCTCAGTAGCTAATAAGTTAGTGTCTGTGTCACTACTTGAGGATGGGGCCCTTATGTTACATTTCCCACCTAGAATTTCCATTACCACACTGTTTTTTTCTTTTTTCTTTTTTTATCAGACGTGGGAAGTGAGCAATATAACATACTACTTTTTGTGTTTACATTTCTGGCCAGTGAAGATAAATGGCCAGAATCTGTCACACAACAACAGTAGCATGATATGTTATTTTGAGTTGAAATATACAGTGTCTACAGTTACAGCAATAAAGTAATTGATTAGAGATTAATGTTTAGTCCTCTTCTCGCTTTGGCTTTTGACATGCTAGTGTCTTCCTCTCTCATTCATAGTCCCACAGATCTATATGCTGTGTTTCTGACAATGATAATAATATGATAACCAGTATCACATGATGTAGTGTTTCACCAAGATGCTTGTGGATTTTGTGAGGATGTTGATTAGTTGAAATTTCTGTTGTGTTTGATTAGGGTGCTCGTGGGAATGATGGTTCACCCGGCGCTGCTGGTCCTCCTGTAGGTTTGAGGCTTCATCATCTGTTGCAGTAGCTCTACATGAGTGTTCATTTTATTTGAGGATTGTTTGAGTAACAGAAGCATTGTGTACATCGCATGTTGTTTGTCTTAACAGGGTCCAGTCGGTACGGCCGGAGCTCCTGGTTTCCCAGGATCCCCTGGTGCTAAGGTGTGACCTCCCTTAATTCCTCCTTTCTCTGTCGCAAATTAGATGTTTACATTGCCTTTATTATCGGGCACCTGTCATATATGTTGTAGATTTAATTCATATAGTAAACACAGACACAGCTCTGTTTATCCAGTGCAAACTGATGTAAGCAGAGCACAAACCATTTCACATCAGACTTTCATCTTCATAGGGTGAAGCAGGACCTACTGGTGCTCGTGGACCGGAGGGAGCACAAGGACCCCGTGGAGAGTCTGGCGTCCCCGGATCTTCAGGACCTTCTGGAATCTCTGTGAGTAACCAGTAGAAAAATTACTATTGTATTACTGCAATAGAAAATGACTAAAAATTACTATATTATTCGATTATTATCCTTGAACAAGGCCAGAAAGCCCTCAGGTTACTCCTGAGGAGTCATAAGTCACTTTGGATAATAGAACCTAAAACATTCTGCCGTTGATATGGGCAATGAAATTAAGTTATGCCCTGCAGATGCAGTATGACTCTGACAAGTGTCGTTGATTCAAGTGTCGTTCAAGAGTTTAGCTCTATGTATGTTTAGACATACCTGAACCAGCTAATCAATCTCTTACTAGGCATACAAGAAACTTTCCAGCAGGTGTGTTAAGGTTGGAGCTAAATGCTGTAAGACACCGGCCCTCCAGGACTGAGTCTGGGCATGCCAGGCATAAATGGAAGATTTGAAATGCTACAAAGATCAAAATTTGGTTTTCTGGCATGCTAAGCTGATATAGCCTAACCAGATGATTAGTGCCCAAAACCCAACCAAACCAGTGGAAACCAGTGGGCGGGTTTTACTTACAGTCTCAGTCTTGCATTAAGTCCTTTTGGAAGTGGACATTACCTTTCCACCAGCTGATGGTTTAAATAAGAAATATATGTCATTGATGGCACAGCTCAGGATGGATGGCAGTGAATGGTTTGGGACAGTGTTTCCGTCCATGTTTATGCCGTAATTTTCTCACAACTCCAGAGTGGTTAGTCAAATAACATTTAGAGCTAAGATGGTTGGCTCTGAGCCAATCTGAGTAGTGAATGTGAATGTAATGGATAGATTGCTACAGGTATTATATTGTATGCCTTGATTGGACTAGACCAGGGGTGCCCAAACTTGGTCCTGGGGGGGCCTGTGTCCTGCAGAGTTTAGCTCCAACCCCAATTAGACATACCTGAACCAGCTAATCAAGCCCTTATGTCGTGTTCAAGTCCTCCTGGGACATTCGTACATATGAGTTAAGCCGTCATTACGAGGTCAGGTGCGTTCAAGTCACTTTGGTCGGAATAAGATGGCAATTTACCTTTTCTACATAACATTCAACGTTTTTTTTAAACTCTGCATCTACAAAATGACAAATTAAGAGTGTGCGTCACTGTGTTTTTTCTTTTTTCTGTTTTTATTTAATTTATGAAGGTGATGTAAACTGCATCATTATATATTCTATAGTAATTATACAATAATATAATATTTTGTAATATATTTAACTTATATAGTTTTACTGTACATTACAAAAAATAATCATTTTATTAATTTCAACAAATTTACTGTCAGTACAGACGCTGCATATCTATTGTCTTTAGCTACGTCCATTGCATCCGACACATTTTTTCATTGACATGCCCCCAACTCGGAAACACGGGGCTTGAAGAGAATTTTGAGTTTCCTACTCGTAATAATGACTTTGTGGTGGCGTTCATGTGCGTTCAGCTTGTAAATACGATCTATCCAACATGACTTGAACACACTATAACTAGGCATGCTAGAAACTTCCAGGAAGGGGTATTGAGGCAGTTTGGAGCAAAACTCTGCAGGACATCTGCCCTCCAGGACCAAATTTGGTCACCCTTGGACTAAACAATCAGTAAATACTTGAAGACTTATTAGAGCCAATCAGCAGAAGACAAGAACAGAAAATCTGATTCAGAATAAAAGCACACAGTAAACACAACAAAACATAGTGAGCCCCAGTGGTTGATGGGAGACAATTGGTTCATTTTGTCTATCATCTCAGAAAAAGCAAGCGATGTAGCAGTTTGGATTCCTCCTGAAGTCAGCAGTGAGGAAGTGCTCTGGTGTTGTCCTGTTGGCAAAATGCAAGGAATTGTGTTTCTGAATTCAATATTTTGACTTGGTAATTCTACATTTAGGCTGGAGTTTTGCTGAGAAGAGACTTGAGGCAAAAAATATTGCTGCCTAGACTGTTGTTGGATGTGTAGGATAAAACACTTGTGTTTTATTATTCACTGTGACTCTCTGACTGTGTGTTCTTGCTCTATCTGCAGGGTAACCCTGGTAGTGATGGCCTCCCTGGAGCCAAAGGATCAGTGGTATGTACATGAGCTTGTAAAGGACTGTAAGTCTTTGTTATTTGTGATCCACTGTGAATGAGCTTTTTTTTATATATACATTTGGTTCATCTGAGCATTATTCCTGTTTTAAAATTTGTGAGAATCACTTGCAATTATTTGATTCTCTCAAAGCAACACACTAGATAATATAAGGCAGGTTCTTTGTGAACCTGTTTTCACACTCATCTATGTCGTCTTATAGGGTGCTCCAGGTATAGCTGGTGCTCCTGGTTTCCCAGGCCCTCGCGGCCCTCCTGGACCTCAGGGAGCGACTGGACCTCTGGGGCCGAAGGGACAGTCTGTGAGTTTCTGTGTTCATTTTAAATTTTTACCAGTAATCTTCAGTCAACCAGTCACCCCTCTAAAATAAAACCAAACAGGCCAATCAGGACCTGACACAGGTTTATTTAGCAAAAATATCTGGTTAGCTGTACATTGAACTGTGAGCCCTTGTGTTTTATACACCATACACAAATGACAAAAGTAAGCACAAAACAATTTCATTATTAGAGACTCATGATATTTGTATTTGAGTGTGTAGTTGGAGCTAAACTCTTCAGCTTTAAATATATATAAAATAAAAAAAAATACCCATTCTTGTCTTAGGACAACTTTGATGAACCTTTTTGATCCACTTCAAATGTTGACTACTATATATATATATATATATATATACTATATATATTTTGGATCAAAAAAGTTCATCAAAGTTGTCCTAAGATAAGAATTGGGAATTGTTTTGGTTTCAGGACAACTTTGATGAAAGGTTTTGATCCATATAGGTTTTGATGCTATAAAAGTTTTTGATGCTATATCGTTTATAACACAACATGTAAATGTATTTGTGCAGCTGTCAGTGATCAGGACTACCTAAAGTTTTTGACAGGTTAGATGCATTAGATCACTGAAAAAAATAAGAATGGGACTTCTTTGACATTGAAAAGTGTAAATTGTAAATGAAAGCATAATAAGCCAAGAAAAAAACCTGTTGGAAAAAAACCTATACATCTTTATAATTAAAAAAAAAATGCTTCTAACCCTAGTCCCCTCAATCCCACCAGCAAACTTCATTCAGAATATTTTCTGCTCCATTTCTGATAATGTTATTAATAGATGAGATCACGACAATAAATCTACTCATATGTCTGACTCTGATGTGTGTTTCTTTAGGGTGATCCTGGTCTCGCAGGGTTCAAGGGTGAGGCTGGTCCCAAAGGAGAAATTGTAAGTTCTGTTCCTTACATTCACGCTAGAAGTTATTCATAGTCATTTAACTTTATAAACAATAACTTCATAATCTTCAGCACTGTATTCTACAAACAAAGCTGAAATACATGGAGTGAATGGACTTCTTTCATGAAGAATGTTTGTATAAGCACATAAAGCAATGTCAAATGTTACTTTTTATTCATTTTAATTAAAAGTAACTAATCTATACATTTTACAGCTGCATAGATGTAAGTGAAAAGTTAGCGTATAGTATTTAAACCTACTATCAGTGTGTTTTTATCCTGTGTATGTGAATCTGTCAGAGAATGTGGTGTAGGTAAGTTCAGCAGCTGGCTAGTGTTTTATGTGAGTTAAATGTGTTGCCTTACAGCTGTCATGGTTAAATGAAAATGAGGATTTTAAATAAAGGATGGTTTGTTTAGGGTAACGCTGGGCCTCAAGGTGCCCCTGGCCCTGCCGGAGAGGAGGGTAAGCGAGGACCCAGAGGAGAGCCTGGTGCTCCTGGACCCATCGGGCCAACTGGAGAGAGAGTAAGAAACTGTTTCTTCAAATCAGATCTTTAACAATATGTAAGAACTTAATCTGCTTTTCTTGAGACTTTTGTACCTTCTATATGTGACCCATATGAGGACATACACAGGGGTGTTATTCAGCTCTCTCAAGGACTGACCCAACATTTAGATGGGGCTGTTGTAGCTCTTTAAGATGAAGCTTTATACTGCATCATGTTATAAATAATATTTAACAAGGATGACATGCTGTCTGCAGGGATCTCCTGGTAATCGAGGTTTTCCTGGACAAGATGGTCTGGCTGGTCCAAAGGTGAGACGCCTCACATATTCAAAATGCGTAACATACACAGACTTTCAGGAAAATTATAGGAATTTTACTGTTCAGAGATCATGTGTGAACAGGACCTGTTAAGAAATTCTGGTAAATCAGTTCTGGCAATTTGCCTGGAAAAGAAGTAAGGTTACCAGTAAATTACTGACAAAGTAAAGTTTTTACAGCTGAAGAAAATGCAGTTTAAAGGTCATTGTCATGATCGATATTACAGAGTTTAGTGGTATTTTGATTTGGATGTGTGAATGGGATCTTAACATTTGGCAGAAATTACAATTTTACAGCAGTTTACAGAGTTAATATGTGAAGGATATTGTTTTTCGGCATCCATCGCTCTAGACTGCACTTTACCACATTGCAAACCAAGTATTAGTTATCATATGGTTATGAAAGCATGTTTTACTTGATTACAACATGAATTCAGTTTTTGCCATTGTGTTTGTGTCGTAGGGTGCTCCGGGTGAGCGCGGAGGTCCGGGAGTATCAGGACCAAAGGGAGCCAGTGGCGATCCTGGCCGGCCTGGAGAACCAGGTCTGCCTGGTGCAAGGGTAAATCAGTCAATTCGTCTGCAGTGTAAACTCAAAATGGTTTGATACTGATTTTAAAGGCTTGTCATAATTTTCGTTATGCAGGGTCTGACTGGACGTCCAGGTGATGCTGGTCCACAGGGCAAAGTTGGTCCATCTGTGAGTAGACGCTGTTATGCATTACTATTTTTTACTACATTTTTGGCCATTACCATTATAATTTCTAATTATAATTTTGGCCACTCTGCTCTTTAGATATCAGCCTTAGCCATCACAATGTCGATGGGAAAAAAGAATTGGTGCAGAAACTGTTTTTATTCAGAAATTGCTTGTGAAACTTACAAATAATTACAAAGTGGCAAGTGACACTTTGAATTAAACATGAAACTCTGAAGCAGAAAGTCTAAAATAGTCTTTTCTTCTAAATGCGTACTCCAGTAGTCTTTGTTTTATTCACAACTTGGAAAAGTAGCATGGTGAAATGGAAAAGTGTGTTCTGTGTGAACCAGCCCTTAGTCTGTTAAAAGCATAAAGTCTATTGGTTCCACACCAAAAACAGTCTTGAAGAGTCTCTGCGTGTTAATAATCCACTCAAATACAATCTACTATAATATAAAAGAGTGAATGCAATGTCCTGATTCTTTTTAAAATCTCAAGCCCCAGTCATAGGCCATGCTGCTTCTTATATACATAATATAGAAGGTCCTTCACTTCACTTCCTGTCATGTGATCTCTAACAAAAAGACTCTTATAAACGAAACACATGCTTAACAGGGGTTGAAATCTGAGCTGTAAGCATGTGTTTGGAACCTGAATAACTGTAGTGTTCTGTTGAGGATGTAGGGCGCTGCTGGTGAAGATGGTCGTCCGGGACCCCCAGGCCCTCAGGGTGCTCGTGGTCAGCCTGGAGTGATGGGATTCCCTGGACCCAAGGGTGGCAATGTAAACAATAAAACTCTTTTCAATACATGTCAATTTGTTTGTGTTACAGTAATCCGAAATGTGTACATCACTGTTCTTTTAAGTTATAAATTGTATTAAGTATTATGTAAACACTTTTGCATGTATTATTGCTCTGCAATAAAGTAAACAGCGGCAGTTCATATCAGGTATCTTCCTCTTGCTGTAGGGTGAGGCTGGGAAGTCAGGAGAGAAGGGACTTGCTGGAGCTCCTGGTTTGCGTGTAAGTTGCTCACACTGCTTTCTATTATCCTCAACACATCTACACTGCAAAATATAGTGGGCACAAAACAGCTTGAGTAATCTTCAAAGCGACTGAGCTTTGGGTAGAATCGCTGGTCCTTGTCATTAGCAGTGCCGAGCTCTCTTGGCAGGGTTTCTTGGCAGTTTCCTTCTTCCAGAGCTAAAACGGTGACTTGTTTTAAAGAATACTGAACATTTAATCTTGTATATTTCAGTCAACTTTATGATTTTTCTAAACATACATTTGAGTAAATGGTAATTTACAAAGTGGAAAATAGTAAGTGTGATATTATAAAGAAAACATGCTGTTTCCTAAACTAGTGATTGCCTTTCATTTCAAGTCAAGTCAAAGCGTTATGGTCATGTGCATAGAGAACAGTGGACCATGTACATAACTTCATGCCAGCTGTTTGCCTTTGAAGGTTGTCAGGGATGTAACTTGTAAATGTGCCAAAGTTTCAGTGTCAAATCTTTGAAATAATTAAGAGTTTTGTTTGACACTAAGTGTGTCATACGGTGCCCGGGAAAGAGAAAAAAAAAGAAAACGTGTCTGAAATTCCATCTGTTTAACAAATTGTGCCCACGGATTAATAAACCATACCCACGAATTTCCAATCTGTGCACTCAGATTTTGTAAATCTTTTAAGAAACTATTAATAATAATTATTTTATAATAAACATTTTACTGTCTTAAGTGCACTCATTTATTTAGCCTATAATAAAATAATAAAAATAATTGTTGTTGTTATTATTATTATTGTTGTTGTTATTATTATTATTTTATTAATATTTTTATGATTAGCCTACTATATTATCAGGTTACATATATATTTAGGAGAAGCTTGTATCAAAAACTACTTACAAAAGAGAAACAAATTAGTCAAAAGTCAGTCATAACGCAATGCCAGGTTTATTAGCCTATACAATAATAAATGCTAAGATTATCACAAATAAATACAAGACGCACATCTTTCCTATTAAATTGTTGTATTCCACCTCATACCAGCTACAGCTGATAGAGAATCACTTAAGACAATTTGATGTAGGCCTGTTCCACATAATAATATGCAATAAAACAATATATAATATAATTCGTTAACACGTAGGCTAGGAGCTTGCTGTTCTTCGAAAATGAATCCGTGAGTACAGTTTACAAACCTGTGGCAACGGATTGCGAAAGCATGCACACAGATTATGAATTTGTGGGTATGGATAAAAAAACGAAGGTACGCTTTACAAAATCTGAGCACACGGATTGAAAATTTGTATGGTTTATTAATCCATGGGCACGATTTGTTAAACCCAGGGAACAATTCAAGAATTCATGAGTATGGTTTATAAACTGAGGGGACACAGATTATTTTTTTTCTCCCACAGGTGACTTCCCGGGCTCCGTAGTTTCATTATGTGTTGAACACTGGTCTGATGTTGTCCTAGCATTCATTTTAAAACACATTTATTGGCCTGCTTGTGTAAAATTTTACATTTTGGTTGGATTCCTATAGAGGGCCTCTTTGACACTCATTAGTTGATTCTCATTAATGACTCACCTCATTAGTTGTCATTCATACTGAAGTGCGCTTTTTATTTTGTCTTTAATTGTTTGATGGGTAAATCAAATGGAGATCATCTTCACTCGCTGTCTATCTGTTATAGTAAACTGGATGCGTTTTCCACATTTCATCACTCAACTTGTGGCTTCAGTTGTGGATGGATAGAGAAGATACTGGTACTTATTCTGGTCCACAACTAATAAATGTCACTTAATAGTTAAGCATCCAAAGTAACAGAGAAACACTTCCAGTTAAGTAGAATAGTTCAACACATTGCATGATTACCTGGAGAACTGAAAACACAGACCCTTTGGTGTTCTGACTCTTGATTCAGCTCAAATGTGTTGAGCATTACTATTCTGGAGACTGAGAGGATCTTCATGAGGGGAAAGTGTTTGAACCATATGATGCACCTGGACTTGCGAAAGGACGTTTCATGCTTGGCTTTGGATGAAAGCTAAAGAGCAAATACCACAGCCATGGATAAACTTTTTTTTTTCCCCAAGTCATTTATGATTTAGTGCTGTGTCCTTATTCTGCTACCATGAACCAGTTTTGATTGGTAAATGATTATTCCTTGTGAAGTAGGAAGCTTTTTTTAGAAATATGCATCATTTGACAATGGCATTTTTGATCTGGACAGGAGGCAAAAAACACACGAGAGCATCATAAATCATCAGAGTCTGGCATAAGTGACCTGCAGCACTACGATGACACACCTGTATCACTTTTAGAACTATTTCTGAAGAAAATACTGCCACAGTAGTAAATATAAGAGGATAATCATACAGTGAACAGCTGTGGCCAAGCTCACCAAAAGGCATTTTGCCAGTCAACTCTGCTGTCTGTCTGATCCTGTGATTAGGGCGGCATTACAACATGTAGACAACAAGCAGTGACACTAAAGCACTTTTCAAGAAACAGCCATCTCTGACACAAACAAGCACCTTTCATACCTCACCTTCAGCTCTCATAATACAACACTCTGCACTGTTGTGTTGGAGTGACTGATCTCTGTCCTCTACAGGGTCTGCCTGGTAAAGATGGTGAGACGGGTGCTGCCGGACCCCCTGGACCTGCCGTAAGTGTGTCTGCACTTTGACCCACCTGCACACGCGTGTGTTCACATTACATGTTTATGAATGAGAGACTGATGATGATGCTGTGATGTTGACAGGGTCCTGCTGGAGAGAGAGGAGAGCAGGGTCAGCCTGGACCCTCTGGCTTCCAGGTAAGTGTGCAGATCACTGGACAAACGTTAACTGTTGCCATACTAGTCTTATTTAAGTTCGTTCGAGTATTAAACATCACTGATTCAACAAGCAAAAGCGCAGCGTGTTTCCAGCACTTCTTACAGTTATTGTAAATTCACTGTCGCAGCTCATTACTTAACAGTTAACATTAACAATTCCAGCAACAGCAATATGATGAGATATTTATTTATAAAAATGATTCTGTAGACAGCAAAATATTTCCATCTGTCTGGATGACTGTTAGTGTTTATCTGTGTATTCCTGTTGATGGTAAATGATTTTAATGGTTTGCATCTGTTTAAACCCCAGTATGAGCTTGTTCTTAAAAATAAATTAATTGTGAGAAGATTCATGATTTGTCTATGCACTTAACAATTTATTTAGTTTATTTATCATAACTGAAGAAATGTAAACAATATTGAATGTAAAGTACTTACTCTTCGACCCTTTTCAGATGTAAATTATTTCTCAGGAGGTCATGAGATCATTTCGCAATTTACAATTGTTGATCAGTGATTTATTTCTGCCCAGAAATTAGAAATGTCCATAATTTTCTTCCACTAACCTGAAAAAGATTCCCAGCTGATTTTCTTCTTTCTGAATTTCATCACAGTTAATGATCATGTTTTATGATCTTTTACAGACATCATTTTTTTACAGTTGTTTTGTGCCATTTCGTGACTGTTTATTTTGGTCAGGACACTTCTGAAAAAGATTTTATATCACACACTAAAAATAAGCTCACGTACAATAGGGGTTATGCACAAAAGACTTCCGTATTCTGCTAACCAGGTCTCATGTTTTGCATATGCCTCGTTAAATATGAAGCTGTTTTACTCAAGATGCCTTCAAAGTAGACATTAAGATAATCATAACCAATGTTCATCACATATGTGGATTGATATATAAATGGTTTTTTTTTTTTATTCTTTTCACTAACATTTATATATAAAAGTCAAATAAAACATCAACAATAAAAACAGCTAGCTAATTTAACTGATTACCTGAGTCCACTGATATCGCCATTATTTAATACTGCTATTAATACATTCTCCGACAAGCGGAAGTGATGAGACCTGTTTTCCAGGTTTGGTCGGGTGACGTTTGATATAAAACCTATAAGTGCCCTCCCAATAGGCCTGAACCCATTAGTCCATATCATGTCTTTCCACATTATTATATGGAACCTGTAACGATATTATTATATGACATAATAAACAAATCAGTGACACAATTAACTGCTAACTGCTAAGTCTTCCTGAACTACCACTTAAGCTTCTGTTTGTTTTAGAGAATCATCCAGGATCTGGAATAATACTAAGATTTATAGAGGTTACAAAGAACAACCTTAAATAGTTCTACAGCTAAAATAATGAACAGTTTAGTTTAACAACATGTTTGCATGTCATTGCATTGTGAACAAACAATGTTTTTGATGTTTATAGGGTCTACCCGGACCTCCTGGCCCCCCTGGTGAGGGTGGAAAACCTGGTGATCAGGTGAGAGTACCAGAATGTGGCTGCTTTTAAGATGAAGAGGAAACTTTACTTTACACGTTATTCTGCTGGCTGCACATAGATGCGTAATACAGTCTTGTGTCTGTCGTTGCTCATTCAGGGTGTTCCAGGAGAGGCTGGTGCCTCAGGGGCGACCGGACCACGTGTGAGTCTCAACTAAATGCTTTCTTTTTGGTTTGTAAGTACTTAGTATTCTCATGCATTAAAAGTCCCTGTGCCACTTTTCCTCCTCAGGGTGAACGTGGTTTCCCAGGAGAGAGAGGAGGTGTAGGGCCACAGGGGCTCCAGGGGCCTCGAGGTCTTCCGGGAACTCCAGGAACCGACGGACCCAAGGTGAGCAGATCAATCAGTCCAGTACAGAGATCATCATTATCACAATACAGCAAAATATACCATACTGCGATCTCAAATACTGACTCTGGCTCACATGTTTTATGATAACACATGCAACAGCATTCACTTAAAGGGCACCTATTATGCAAATCTACTTTTAGAAGGTGTTTGGGCAGAATTGTGCTAAAAAAACAAGCACTTTGGAGACTGTCCACAAAATATGTTATATTTTAGTAGCCCCGCCCACCGCTATTGACTGACAGGTGCGTATTACCATATCCTCAGACGTTTTGTCTGTGTGCGATCTGCTGTGTCAAAAGCAGAGTCCCGTCAAGAACACCCTTGCTCTGTTTTATGATCATAAAACATTCAAGGATGTTTTGCTGTAAATGTCTATTGAGGCTTTTTAGGAGTTTTAGTAAATTTTCTATAAGTCTATGCACAACTACGATTTGGTTTTACAAATGTTTGTAAGAGTTTATTTATATATTTTGCAAAGTTTATTGATATTTTTCTATACCTGTAAATAAAGGAAAGTATTACATTATGCAAGTTTTCATGGATTTCCTGATGAATATAACAAAAACAGTAAGGCACAGAGTTTATCTTGCTCATTGACTGTTTATACATTTATTGGGTTTAACTAGGAAAACGTGAAGCTAAAAGT
This sequence comes from Labeo rohita, assembly GCF_022985175.1. Classification (NCBI taxonomy): domain Eukaryota; kingdom Metazoa; phylum Chordata; class Actinopteri; order Cypriniformes; family Cyprinidae; genus Labeo; species Labeo rohita. Next base: position 9,558,671 of record NC_066879.1, on the reverse strand, counting down.
TTTGTAAGATCATCTAACAGGTTACTGCAGTTATATTCTATTCTTTGACACTCACTAGGTGTGTTTACAAAGAGCATTGTAATCGGTTTCAAAGTCCAAATAGTCTAAATAAAAAAAAATGCTCCATATAAACACCTCAATTGGAATAAAAATGAATTAAATTGTAATCGATTTGAGAGGAGAGGGATAAACTTTTTTATAAATGAACAAAGTTAACATTCTGCCATGTAAACACATTAAACAGATTTCTTTGCATCTACATCAAGCAGGACAGGTGTTGCGCCAAAATTGGGAGCATTCGCTGGCCGTGTCCCCCTGTCCATCCTCTCCCCTTTTTGCTAAACGTGATAGATTTCGAAAGCGAAAGTGAAACCGGTAAGCACGCATAAGAAGGCCACTGCACACTTTAGGGATCGTCAGCAACTACACACGATCACAGATTGCATGCTCTGATTCATTGTTCAGCAACACTTGGTAAGAAACTGTGTATTTGTTCCATTTAAGTACAGTAAAAATACCGGTCCTCTCACTCTCGTTAATGTTGCTTCTCCACTCTGTTTATTGACATACGCAAAAACAAATTTTCATGTAAAGGAACACACCCCTGAAACAGCACCCGCCCCAAAAACAACACTTTTCAACACATTATAATAAATGATCTGTATTATATTTGGATCTGAAACTTCACAAGCACATTCAGGAGATCCATAAAATTAATATTACATCTTGTAAAAAGTGACATAATAGGTGCCGTTTAATGTGTTTTTTGAAATGCACTGAGCTTAAGGCAAAATGTGATGAAGCTTAATGATCTGGTCATCCATAGGGTGCCATCGGCCCAGGGGGAGCTTCTGGTGCTCAGGGACCTCCGGGACTACAGGGAATGCCTGGAGAGAGAGGGGCATCTGGAATTCCTGGACCAAAGGGTGACAGAGTACGTGCAATGGCAAAACACCTCTCTATAAGACTAGGCCTGTGTCTTTTTGAAATGATGAAATATGTGGGAAAACTTAAGTTTATGAAAATCTCTTGATCCATTACCTACTGCTTGATTATGAATGTGAAAATGTTAGAAAATGTTATTAAATAAATGTTAAAAAAAGAAAAGCACTATTAAAGCACTATTGCCCATTTACTGCTGAGAAACATTTGTGATAAAGGTACTGTAATGGATATCAGTCATAAGATTTGATGGTTTGTGTATCGCAGGGTGACAATGGTGAGAAAGGACCTGAAGGAGCTCCTGGGAAAGATGGCGCAAGAGTAAGAAGAATTAAATACATGAACCATACTACATGAATCATGTATAGCATGTGCATGTTGCAATGTGACTGTACACACGAGACATGGGCTGTATGAATATGCCAGTATGAGTACAATGCTGGATTAATGCATTTGTGAATTCCTATGTGTGTGTCATTTCAGCAGCAGAGCCAAACTGCTATTCTGTAGCGATGTTAATAAGAGTCTTTTTAAATCATACAACTGAAGTTCATGAACAGGAGTGGATGAGGATGTTGTTTTCTATTTTTACAGGGTTTAACGGGTCCAATTGGTCCTACTGGCCCGGCGGGACCCAACGGTGAAAAGGTAATAAAGTTATCAGTTTATTATCATTTTGTTAATGTCTTGAATGTCTAATATTAATCACTACCCTCTGCATTCCTCAGGGAGAATCTGGACCTGCAGGACCGTCTGGAGCTGCTGGTACTCGCGGTGTTCCTGTGAGTCTCTCACAAACTACAGCAGTATTCAAAGACCTGTGTTCATAATAGTGGCATTTCTACTTTCCATACATTCTACAGTGAAGTCAATCTATTTTTGCAACTTGCGTATACAACAACATGAATTGAAACATTCTACCAACCTGTGAATTTACATACTGAAAAGTTTTATCTGTCATACAGTTTTTGTCATACCGTATCTTGCTTAATACACCAGACATGATATGACACACACCAGATTTTCTGACCTCTGGCTAATCTGGATTTTCAAACATGTTTGTTGATAAAAATCTAGTAATGTTCATTCTTATGTTCACTGCAAAGGGCAGATTTTTGATACCAGAAACCACAATCAATACAATACTGCAACAGGGTCAAATTGTCAACAATCCACATACAAAGTTTATAAATATGTGTTAAAAAATAAAAAAAAAAGAAGTAAAATTATATATATTGTTATTGAGCACACAGTATAAGAATGTACTAGTATGATATAATGAAACTGAGGCTTCATGTTTTTGACAGGGTGACAGAGGAGAGACTGGTCCTTTTGGTCCTGCTGGTTTTGCTGGTCCACCTGTAAGTAAAGCAATTCCAAGCTTAATATCTGCACCTCATCTTTATTTTTTCTTTATTTCTGGCTAACAGTAAAAGTTTCAGACAATCCCATAGGCCTAGACTAATGCAGTCTGACCATCAAGCTACTTAAAACACTGTTTGTAGCAGTGCACAAATGAAATCCACAAATAAAAATGGCTTTGGCCTAGTGATTAACCAACTAATGGTGAAACCAGCCATCTAAGTGGTTAAATAAACAGGAAAATAAAATGAAGATGAGGTACAAAAAAAATAATGTGTGCTGCAGCCAAAATTACATGTTGCTCTGGGTGATGAAACAGCAAACTCATCTGCCTTTTTTTATACTGAACACTGAGATGTTAGGGTTAGGGTTAGGTAAGCTTATCTCTCCATATCTTCATCTTTTTTAAAAATTATTATTATTTTTTTTTATGCACATTTAAAGCTGTTACTGCACACCAGTAATGGCAGCGAGCTCTGCTGTAGCTACAGAGACAAACTACAACATTATAATGTCAACTTTCAAGATTTTGGAAGAGTGTTTATGTGCAGTTAAAGTCTCTGTAAAGCAGGGGTGCCCAGACTTGGTCCTGAAGGGATGGTGTCTACAGAGTTTAGCTCCAACTTGCCTCAACACACCTGCTTGGAAGTTTCTAGTATGCCTAGTAAGAGCTTGATTGGTTCAGGTGTTTCTAATTGGGGTTGGAGCTAAAGTGCAGGACGGATGCCCTCCAGGACTGAGTTTGGGCACCCCTGCTCTAAAGGATCTTCAGTGGTGAAGCTGATTCAGAAGCTTGAGGAGCATATGTAGTGGAGGAACAAGCAGGAAGCAGTTTTATAAAAATTCAAAATCAAGAACTGAAGTTTGTACAATCATAAATTTTACAACAAAGCTGAAATTAACAGACCTGAAAACTGATAATAAAGATGCATAAACTGCCACTGCATCTTGATTAATGGCATAAAAAATAGGAGTGATGGACAGCACTGACAGCTGACATTGTTACTGATTGTTAACTGATTTATCTAAATGTGTTAGGGTGCAGATGGACAGCCTGGTGCTAAAGGAGAGCAGGGTGAAGGTGGGCAGAAGGGTGATGCTGGTGCACCGGGTCCTCAGGGGCCTTCTGGAGCTCCAGGTCCTCAGGTAACATCAGCCAATTTAATTTGCTTTTCTGTCTCGAGACAACGTTTGCCCTGTAGTTCTTCATATTGTGCATTCCTGCTTTGGTTATAGGGACCAACTGGTGTGTCTGGACCAAAAGGGGCTCGTGGTGCTCAAGGACCACCTGTAAGTACAAACAAAAAGATATTCTTTGTAAATGTAGATTATGAAACTGAATGTTTATTTTCATGAATTTTGTAGGGTGCCACAGGTTTCCCTGGAGCCGCTGGTAGAGTAGGACCTCCTGGCCCTAATGTAAGTAAAGCAATAGACCTGTTCTCTACGGCAAAGATTTATGGAATAGCTGAGTAGTATAAAAATATAATCATTAGTGTAGTGTAAAACATTGTGTACATCAGTCAAAATTACTAATGGTCAGCTAAAGCTTCTAGGTGCATAAATGTCCACCACACTTCACCATTTTCATTCATACTAATGTGCTTTGGTTGACGTCATTCTCAGGGTAACCCTGGTCCTGCTGGTCCTGCTGGTCCTCCTGGTAAAGATGGTCCAAAGGGTGTGCGTGGCGATGGAGGTCCTCCTGGAAGACCTGGTGATGCTGGATTGCGTGGGCCAGCTGGGACTCCTGGCGAGAAGGGAGATCCTGGAGAAGATGGTCCTCCCGTATGTAGTTCTACTGGATCTCATTTAGTATTTCCACCTCAACACATAGGGAAGATAGTCACACTTAGAGCTTTTAAATGCAAAGTCCACTGATTCAGTTCATCCAGACTCATTTTGTGATGAGAGTCTCATATTATAGAACATTTTTTGGTTCTATTGTTGGAGAATAATATGATTTTGTCACTGTGGCTTTTACTTCTGTCCTGTTCCAGGGTCCAGATGGGCCAGCAGGTCCTCAGGGTCTGGCTGGGCAGCGTGGTATTGTTGGACTTCCTGGACAGCGTGGTGAAAGAGGTTTCCCTGGTCTGCCTGGACCCTCTGTAAGTCTTCATCCTCCCATATAAACACACTGACATTTAGGATAGTAATAATGATAGTGACAGGAGACAGGAGTTTTAGTCATAAGGTTTTTATCAGATTTTCCCTTAAAGTGAACTTTATGTTGTCCTACTTTGCCAGCTTTTCAGTTTCCAGTGAATATATAAGTAAACAAAAGGAATAGAATGTTTTTCCACATTTAGGAATCAACTGCCCTTGCCAATGAGACACTTTGCTGTGAATGCATTATTTAAAAAAAGAACACAATTGCAAAATATAAAGGCACTTTTCCTTTGTTAGCCTCATGCACCATTAACCACAGAGGCAAGCAGCTTTCACAGTGTCACCAAAAATCACAATAGCATGACTCCAAATCAAATCTAAATATGGGATTGCTCATTTCTCAAACAGCACTTACAGTTAAGAAATAGCAAAAGACAAAGAGTTTTATACAACTAAATGCAAGGCTAATACAGGTGGATGTAACTGCTTAATCACATTCAGTTGATGAATCCCCATCACAGGGTGAGCCCGGTAAACAAGGAGCTCCTGGTGGACCTGGAGACCGTGGACCTCCTGGACCCGTGGGAGCACCTGGTCTGACAGGACCTGCTGGGGAATCAGGAAGAGAGGTATGTTACAACCAACCATGGTCCTGGTGATTTACTCCAGCACAACCCGTAAAAACAACCAGCAGTCAAACCAAAGAAAATACGCGAACTGCACACTGTGTGGAGTTCAAGTTGCACCTAAATTGTTTAACTCATTACATTCTTACATTCTCACGCTTGCATGTGATAAAAAAAACTGTGACTTATATTCCAGAAATTACTGTGACACAGTGGTTTCCAATCCTGGCCCTGGAGTTCCCAGCACTGGACATTTTAGACGTCTCCTCAGTCAAACATACCTGAATCTAAGTAAAGACCTCAAATGGGTGTGTCAGATAAAAGAGAAATCAAAATTTTTCAGTGCCAAAAACTCTAGAAATAGGATTGGGAAATACTGTGCTAGTGGAGACTGAATATTTGACAGAAAAAGTAGTACTTGCTCACACAAGTCATTGAGTGGCGATGACAGGCAGCAGACTTCGATGTGCAGAGGCAGCTGTTTGTAAAGTGCTCCCATTTCCAATCCCAAAACTGCCGTTTAGAGCCTGTGCTTTGATCAGGTTGAGAAATTTCACAGCTTCATGAAGATCATTTGGCATTTTCTTGTTTAGGCTTGCCTGTGTATTGTACAGTGGTTCCACATGGCTTTCAGAGCTTCCTCTTTAACCTTCGCAATGTGACAGCTGATTTTGTACCATCGTTGCATTTTACCAGTTCATAATGTTCTATCATGAAAATTGTTCAAAAATTGGTTGAAAACTGACTATTTTGTCCTCTACTTCAGCCTAAAGTAAGGCTGAATTTACAGGATTTTCAAGGCTGAGTAGTAAAATCCATTTAGAGGATTTTACTGAGGCTGTAATACAAAGAAGTGTAGATACAAAGAAGAGTCTTGTACCATAAAGCTTGTAGAACAAGCTCAGTGTTACAGGTCTAGTTTTAAATTGACAAAACCAAAACCAATATTAAGAATCCCAATCAACAAATTAGAAAAAAATGGTATAAAGAAAACAACAGATAGAGATTAGATGCTTTCATTGTACACAATTCCTTGTTGTCTTCAAACTTAATTTAATCAATACATACATACATGCTGTATATACATAAAGAGCTTACAACAAGTTTAATATTATACTTTTTTGCAGGGCAATCCTGGGTCTGATGGTCCTCCTGGCCGAGATGGTTCTGCAGGAATAAAGGTGAGCGTCACAGAGGATTGTGTATATCTCCTTTCTTATTAAAAGGCCTTCATAGACATGGTTCCACTAAACTGTTTTCATTGTTGTATGGTCTAAGTTATGCTTGCTGACCCACTGCATCACTGTTCTGTTCAGGGTGACAGAGGTGACACCGGTTCAGTTGGCGCTCCAGGTGCTCCAGGTGGTACTGGTGCTCCTGGTCCAGTCGGACCCACTGGCAAACAGGGAGACAGAGGAGAGGCGGTAAGTACAGATTCCTAGAGATCTGTAAAATGCATTAAAGAATGACCAAATGTTAGTTATTAGTCTGTAACATTGTGTCAGGAAAATGGTATTTATTATTCACATTATTAAATGTATTATTTAAATGATTTTTTACCACAGATTTTCTCAGTTTAAAATAAAGCTATTTAAATAAATGAATACGTACTGTCACGGGGGCGGAGCAAAGCGACAGACACAGTGGGCGTGACGTCAGGCCTCGGAGAGGCTTTTATTAAACAATAAAACAAAGTGTCCAAAAAGGGGGAAAAAGTGTCCAAAACAAAAGGGGGGGATCTGGTGTCCTCGAAGTGACGGGGTTCCGTGAAGGAGGGGTAGTGTTCCAAAAGGGAAGGGTCCAGGTAAGGGGCGGAGTCCGGCGGCCGCACGCGCTCCCCGCTCAGGTCCGGGGTGCGAGGGGCGGCGGCTTCTCTAGCGGCATCGTCCTCCTCCACCTACGCGGCGCTTCTGGGGGATAACACGGCCCGGCATCCTGGCCCGTCAGCCGTTACGGGTGCGGTCCTCATCCGGACCCGCGGGGTCCGGCAACTCGTCCTGCGGCGCTGGTTCCCTCTTCACCCCTTCCTGGACCCACGAGGACACCAGCGTGCATGCACGGGAAGAGACCGGTCTCCTGAGGAGAGGCGCGCTCGGCATTTTAACAGCGGCGGTGATGAGGCTTCATTCACATCAGGTGTGCCTCATCACACGCCGCCAGACCTGGATGTTTCGGCGCCCCTCCTCCTCCCACACGCCCACTCCCGTCGGGAGCCTGGTGAAGGGCGGCGATTACCGAAAGGGGGAGGCAGTCGACTCGTCACATCCCCCCCCCAAGCGACATCCCCGTCATCCGGTCGCCGCCCACGCAGGAGTGCTACCTTCCTCAACCAGGCTCCAGCGGTCGGAGTGGCGGGGATTCCTCTCCGGGCGACTCCCTCTCGCAACGCCACCGGACCGGGACAGAGAAACCGGAATTTAGTCGACAGCCTCAACCAACCGCAGGGTAAGTGATATTAAATGAAACAAGTCACTTACCCCTTTAGCGGCTGGGAGGCCGTCACCGTCGTCTCTCCGTCCTCCGGGTCCGAATCTCCATTGACTTCTTTTGCGAGCGAGAGGGGATGACGTCACCAGGTGATTCCCACTGCGCTGCCTAAGCTCCGCCCACGCCTGCATTCTCCACCACTTGTCACGGGGGCGGAGCAAAGCGACAGACACAGTGGGCGTGACGTCAGGCCTCGGAGAGGCTTTTATTAAACAATAAAACAAAGTGTCCAAAAAGGGGGAAAAAGTGTCCAAAACAAAAGGGGGATCTGGTGTCCTCGAAGTGACGGGGTTCCGTGAAGGAGGGGTAGTGTTCCAAAAGGGAAGGGTCCAGGTAAGGGGCGGAGTCCGGCGGCCGCACGCGCTCCCCGCTCAGGTCCGGGGTGCGAGGGGCGGCGGCTTCTCTAGCGGCATCGTCCTCCTCCACCTACGCGGCGCTTCTGGGGGATAACACGGCCCGGCATCCTGGCCCGTCAGCCGTTACGGGTGCGGTCCTCATCCGGACCCGCGGGGTCCGGCAACTCGTCCTGCGGCGCTGGTTCCCTCTTCACCCCTTCCTGGACCCACGAGGACACCAGCGTGCATGCACGGGGAAGAGACCGGTCTCCTGAGAGGAGAGGCGCGCTCGGCATTTTAACAGCGGCGGTGATGAGGCTTCATTCACATCAGGTGTGCCTCATCACACGCCGCCAGACCTGGATGTTTCGGCGCCCCTCCTCCTCCCACACGCCCACTCCCGTCGGGAGCCTGGTGAAGGGCGGCGATTACCGACGGGGTGCAGCTGACAATAAGGGGGGGAGGCAGTCGACTCGTCACAGTACATACAGTGAGGAAAAAAATTATTTGATCCACTGTTGATATTGTACATTTGCCCACTGGCAACGAAATTATATAATTTTATAATTTTAAAGGTAGGTTAATAAGAACAATGAGAGACAGAATATCAACAAAAAATGCATTTCAAAAAAAATTAAAGAGTGAAACAATTATTTGACCCCTTTGCAAAACATAACTTAGTACTTGGTGGCAAAACCCTTGTTGGCAATCACAGAGGTCAGACGTTTCTTGTAGGTGACCACCAGCTTTGCACACATCTCAGGAAGGATTTTGTCCCACTTCTCTTTGCAGATCCTCTCCAAGTCTTTAAGGTTTCAATCTTCAGCTTCTTCCACAGTTTTTCTGTGGGATTACAGTCTGGAGACTGGCTAGGCCACTCCAGGACCTTAATATGCTTCTTCTTGAGCCACTTCTTTGTTGCCTTGGCCGTGTGTTTTGGGTCTTTGTCATGCTGGAATACCCATCCATGACTCATTTTCAATGCCCTGGCTGAGGTTTTCACCCAAGATTGGACGGTACATGGCCCTGTTCATCATCCCTTTGAATCGGTGCAGTTGTCCTGTCCCCTTAGCAGAAAAACACCCCCAAAGCATAATGTTTCCATCTCCATGTTTGACGGTGGGGATGGTGTTCTTGGGGTCATAGGCAGCTTTCCTCCTCCTCAAAACACGGCGAGTCGATGCGAAAGAGCTCGATTTTGGTCTCATGGCCATTCCAGCCTTGTGTAGGTCTACAATCCTGGCCCTGACATCCTTGGACAGCTCTTCAATCTTGGCCATGGTGGAGAGTTTGGAATCTGATTGATTGATTGATTGATTGATTGCTTCTGTGGACAGGTGTCTTTTATACAGGTAACAAACTGAGATTAGGGGCATTCCTTTTAAGAGTGTGCTCCTAATCTCAGCTCTTTACCTGTATAAAAGACACCTGGGAGCCAGAAATCTTGCTGATTGATAAGGGATCACATACTTATTTCACTCATTGAAAAATGCAAATCAATTAATACATTTTCTTTAAATGCGTTTTTCTGGATTTTTTTGTTGTTATTCTGTCTCTCACTATTCAAATAAACCTACCATTAAAATTATAGACTAATAATTTCTTTGTCAGTGGGCAAACGTACAAAATCAGCAGGGGATCAAAACATGTTTTTCTTCACTGTACATACATATACAAACCAGTTCACAGGCTGAAAAATTTGTCAACGAAATTGACTATGTATCAGTGATTTTGTGATATTACACAAGTTTAATGTTTGACCCGTGAATGTCTATTCAGTATGGATATTTATGTCGTTTTTCTCAACATGGTGGAATGTGTACGAGTGACTTTAATGCACTACAAATGCTATAAAAACATCAATCAAAATGGTTGTTGGAACATTCCAAGCTTTCTTTGTTGAATTCCTCTTTAAATGTGATGTTGCATCTGGAAAAGTGTACAGCTGGATGGGATGCCGTCTTAAAGCTGCTACTAATACATAGTAAAAGCATGGAAAGTATAGGACTTTCCAAAAATTCACTACTAAAAATGACAAGAAAAAATTATTTATGATTTACAAAAAATGACTTCAAGCCAAAAGATGACATTTTACAAAGAACGCACTTAACACACTCATTACTTTTAACTGCAGGGACCCAAAGGACCTGCTGGACCTTCAGGGCCCGCTGGAGCTCGGGGAATGCCTGTGAGTACTTTTTTTGCCACGCATGAATAACAGCCTGGTCTTTTTCTTGATTCATTTACTTAATTATGCTTTCAGTAGTCAGTGTGTCAATGTATGCACAACAGTTCAGTGTAGCCTTATAGACTTAATGTATAGTTGCAATGCTCATGTCCATTAATCACAGGGCCCACAAGGCCCGCACGGAGATAAGGGAGAGGCTGGCGATTCAGGTGAGAGAGGACAGAAAGGACACAGAGGTTTCACGGGTCTTCAGGGTCTACCTGGGCCTCCTGTAAGTTGCTATTTCTTTGTGACATATTCAGCTAAAGCATTCCATATACAAATACTGTGGTCAGAATTAATGTGATAATATAACAACATCTGTACACTCCACACACAGGGGCAACCTGGTGACCAAGGTGCTTCTGGACCTGCTGGACCTGGTGGAGCAAGAGTATGTAGCCAGGAACATTATTTTTACATCTGTATTTACATTGACATTGCAGAGTTTAGCCCCAACCTAATCAAACTCCAGGGGTCCCATTTATAAAATGTTTTCTTAGAGTGTGTATACGCCAAATCCATGACAACGTTTATATTTATAAAAGTGGTCTTTCACATGGAATAGCACCACATCAGGGTTTAAGCAGATGTACACACTTTTCCTTTTGGGTATCTAGGATGGTTTCCATGCAACATTTTATAAGGCCCAAAGTTCTGAATATTTCTTGAAAGCATGGTGGAGTGCTGGAGCAGGTTGGAACTAAACTCTGGAGGCCGGCAGACCTGCAGGAGCAGGATTAGACACCCTTGGATTATGCAAACAGGTGATGTGTGTTGAGACTCAGACTTCTGACTCTTTTCAGGGACCCCCAGGCCCTGTTGGCCCAGCTGGAAAAGATGGAGCAAATGGTTTGCCTGGACCCATCGGACCCCCTGGACCTCGTGGTCGTTCTGGAGAGACTGGGCCAGCTGTAAGTAGCAAAGCAAAGACTAGATTTATACACCAGTGTCCCCAGCACTTACCATTTTGTATAGACGATTTCATCAGATGTAAACATACTGGTCCCGATACACTTCCTGTTTCTTTTTTTTAACTTTACACAAACATCACAAAAAAATACAACCAACATAACATTTGACTGGATGAAAATGTTACATTAGCACCTTTAAGATGTATTTGTATATGTGAAATAAAATAAAAGGAAGGAAGTGCTTCTGGACCAGTGTTGTTTACATCTAGCGAAATGGTCTATATCCCTGTAGTTAAACACCTGAATCAACTCATTAGCCGGTAAGTATAGACTCCAAGACCTGAAATGGGCATGTCAAATAAAGGAGACATTTAAAATGTGTACTTTTGAGGGTACTCAACAGTAAAAATCCTGAATTAAAAAAGTCTGGCTGTTTGTTTAACAGTAATTTGGTTCATACACTGCTTCTCCTCAGGGTCCCCCAGGAAATCCTGGTCCCCCTGGTCTTCCTGGACCACCAGGTCCTGGCATCGACATGTCTGCCTTCGCTGGTCTGTCTCATCCTGAAAAAGCTTCTGATCCCTTGGGGTACATGAGGGCAGACCAAGCCGCCGAAGGTAACCGTCAAAATGATGCAGAGGTTGATGCCACTCTGAAATCCCTGAACAACCAGATTGAGAACATCCGCAGTCCTGATGGTACTAAAAAGAGCCCAGCCCGGACCTGCAGAGACCTGAAACACTGCCACCCAGACTGGAAGAGCGGTGAGTTTGCCCTGCAAGTATGTTTACTTAGAAATTTTGAGCAGGACTAATGTGGGAGGGTTGGCTTCTGCCTTGATAAAGTATAGGGAATATGTGTGGTAAATAAGGATTTGTCTCTATGTAGGTGAATACTGGATTGATCCTAACCAGGGCTGCACCGTTGATGCTATGAAGGTGTTCTGCAACATGGAGACCGGCGAGACCTGCGTTTATCCAAAACCCGCCAATATCCCACGCAAGAACTGGTGGACTACCAAGGGTGCTGAGCGTAAACATGTTTGGTTTGGAGAAGCCATGAATGGTGGATTCCATGTGAGTCTCTCACTTTCTGGTCTTGTTGACCCTTGAGTTGATTTTAGGACTACACAGAACTGTTCTTTACGATTTAGATCACCTTCATCTAATGAACTTTCTTCCATCTACAGTTTAACTATGGAGATGACAATCTGGCACCTAATACAGCAAGTATTCAGATGACTTTCCTAAGACTGCTGTCCACAGAGGCCTCACAGAACCTCACCTACCACTGCAAGAACAGCGTTGCCTATATGGATGAGACCACTGGTAACCTGAAGAAAGCTCTGCTGCTGCAGGGATCCAATAATGTGGAAATCAAAGCTGAGGGCAACAGCCGCTTCACGTATAGTGTTCTGGAGGATGGTTGCAAGGTGAGGACACATTTTTGACCAGGCGTGGGAATCAAGAATTTAATAATAATAATAATAACGGGGGTGAATATACCATAATAGTTCTAGACCTGTTTTAGTGCAGCAAAATACAAAAAAAAAGGCAGTGTTTACACCTAGTGTTAAGATGCATTTTGGTCAATCAGATCGAGGGAGACACATTACCATACACACCAGGTGTTTTAATCCATCTTTTCTGTCTACTCTCTTTTGAGGGGAGTGTCTATGGGCCATTTTATGTGGGCTTTTTCTGGTCTTTCAATCTAAGGTCCTGTTTACACTAGTGTGTTTTTGTTTTAAAAAAGGCGTTTTTAAATTATCCTCGTCTACACTGGCATTTTCACTGCATTTCAGAAACGATATCCGTCTACACTACACAACTGAAAACGCATGTCACGTGACCATTCATGCAGGTACCACCATAGATATGTATAGCTAGATTCCCTATTATTTAGATGGCGGAAGCGTCTATGTGCTAGAAGCGGTCAGATGGGGAATCTACCTATACATATCTATGGGTAAAACGATGAGCATGATGTTATTATTTACACGGTCGTCAAGAATACGCAGAGCGAATGTGGGCAGCCACGCCATCGTTTTTAAAAGTCTCTGTTTTGGTCCGTTTACACTGAAATGCAATCCCAGAGTTTTCAAGCTAAAATGGGGTCTACAGCATTTTCGAAAGTCTCCATTTTCGAGGGTTGAAAACACTGGAGTAGTATAAATGATAGGCGTAACCGTAGCAAAAGTTATGCATTTTAAAACGAATATGCACTAGTGTAAACTTGCCTAATATTGTAAAGCTTGCGCAATTTACATATCAACCAAATGCTATTTTTTTGTTTGTTTTTTCAAAGGTATGAACCATTTACTGCATGGATAAAAAATCTGCTACACATTTTAATCAGAATTGTCCTGAGGAGAAAAAATAGTCACCTATAAGTTGTCAGCAAATCCTTTAAATTTTACCACTATTCAGAACAGAATTCCTTCTTTCCTTTTTTTGTTTTGTTTTGTTTACTTATCTATTTAACTGAAACATATTTTATGTAGGCCTATTTATTTTATTCCTATCAAATGTTATTTTATTCTGTCTTTCTCCACTTTGTTTGTTGTTTGCCTTTCAAAAATTAACTAAGGTTTAAACGTGTATTAACCATGTTTTTTTGGTGTATTGGTTACCATTTGTATAATCAGTTTTAGTACAAATACCATAGCTAAACTATGGTTATTGTAGCAAAACCATGGTTAATTTTTGGTAACCACATTTAAATCCCAGGTTTAAATGGGGCAAGAGAGCAAAGAGAGCAAGTAGACAACAGTGCCATTGTGTTTTTGTCCTTACCGGTTGTATTCAGCAGCAAACATACAGTGCTACCAGTATAGAGTAATTCACAACTCAGGAAATATTGTTACACAGCTTTCTAAAAAAAAGTGCTGCTCACATTTACATATAAAAAGACAAGCAGTTCATTAGGAAAAACTTGATCTGTGTAAACTGGCTCCTTACAGCTGAGTTTTTTGTCTTTACAGAAACACACAGGACAATGGAGCAAGACGGTCATTGAGTACAAATCACAGCAGACTTCACGTCTTCCCATACTGGACATTGCACCTATGGATATTGGAGGAGCAAATCAGGAGTTTGGAGTGGACGTGGGTGCCGTCTGTTTCTTGTAAAGACAGAGGAACAGATGAAACCTGGATACAGAAAAATTAAGAGAGACAACACACACTCGAGAGCGAGGAATAACAAAAGAGAGAAACTAAAGAACTAGACATTTTTAAGTGGGACATCTTTATGACTAGACAAAAAAGTGCTTCCGAAAGTATTTTTTAGGATATGCACTGATGGACACTAGCAGTACTCATCTGTGACTGACCTGCCATTCCTTGACTGGCAGACACTCTCCCATCTACAGCGTCTCGTCACACACCCTCAGCACTCTGGGAACATCTCACAATCCAACGGAACGGTACATAAGGGAGTATGCCAGAGAAAAAGACAGAAGTAGAAATGTGTCTTGGTTTTATTTATTTATTGTTAAGGTGCTATTTCCCCCCCTGTGCATTCGAATCAAGAGTTGTACATCAGTGAGTCCCACACTAAGTATTTTAGCATTTTCATCTATAATTATTGGACTCACATGCATTTTACAACAGCCTGAATCACATGCAAGTGTTCGTCTTTCTTATCACCACAGTGTATGTAAATTGCTGTGCATTAAAACATAATCAATGGTGCTTTAAAACACCCTGCATTTTTTTCCAACGATGATATAATAGGCATCTAATTGTTTATTTGTGCATATGTGTGCCACACCATTCAATGTACTTTTAAAAGAGCCCTTTCACATATGTGGTCTGTAGCCTAGTTTTGAATTTTCTTTTTTAAGCTACCTCATGCTATAAAAAAACATCACAGAAAAAGTACAACCCTACTAATTATTAAAGTCAGCATTATGCCAGACTGTGCTCTGGACAAAATTCAAAAGATAAATTTAGTTCTGTTTCCTACTCCATGCCCTAAACAAATTTAGTCAAATTACCTTCAATTGGTCTCACATCCTGTCCTATGTATATTATAGTGGAGAAGCTAAAAGCTGTCTTATTGTTTTTATTTTGTTTTTAATGAATGCAAATTTTAAAAATGTACAACCTAGAGATTGCTTTTATCCCCTTTTCCCCCTTCCATTTTTTTTTTAAGTTTTAGATGCATTCTTAGACATATAGGGTAAGAGCCAGCTTCTTAAGGGTAAGAGCGCATCAACCCATCTTGCTTGCTTGTATGTGTGTTGTGTTGCTTTTTAAATTTGTCGATTTTTTTTTTTTGCTAAAATAAAAGGATAGAACATCTTTGTTCAGTTACATAGTATTGGGTTCCCGAGGTGGGTTGATTTACTTTGTCTTTGTTTTCTTGGAAAATAAAGAAAAAATATAGCATCACAGCTTAAAATAGTAAAATAGTTCATTATGACAGTCAATACACCTGTGTACAAATAATACATTGTGCAGTAGTTTACATAGTATGATCTGTCTGTCTGGTTAGTGTATTTATGTTTAGTAAATTTCAACATTTGTGCTCTGTTTGTCTATGACTTTTTACCGTAGCAGCAACACATAGAATCATTTCTATTAAATAAATACAGTAATGTTGGTATATCTTCGATGGTTCTTCTTATGATTATGATTTTATAGCATGCCCTCAGGAGTCAATGAGGATATTAGAGTGACAAGTAATGTGACACAGATAACACACTGTATAATTCTAACTGAAGCTTGAACTATGATGTACAGAAAGAACAGAACCAGAGGACAAAAATATCTTTGTTCCAATGTGTGAGAAAGACTGAAGCAAATAGTTTGAGATCCACAGTGATCATCACTCTTACCTGGTACTCTCCTCATCCCTGGTCTAAAGTTCCCTGGACCTTATACACCACAATGTTCTCTGGTTGACTATAGTCTTTGCCCATTTATCACAAGGATTCAGTGTGACTCCAAAAATATTGATACTCTACTGGAACACTGCTTGTCAGATCTGGATCATCTCTTCCACCTTCTTTGAGCGTTCACTTCAGTTATCTTCACTGTAGTTCACAATTAAACACAAATATTGCTCAGAGTTGAAGGACTGACAACTCTCCAGATGCTGGCCTTATCAACATTTATCAGATTACTTTGAACTTTGAGTATGGTTAACTTTGTAGTCAGGCGGTCAGTTAAGACGGCATCAAACCACTGCTATACCACTTTGCTATTCAAAGATGGATAAAAAACCTTACTGTAGCTCTTCATGTTTGGCAACTTCCACCATCAACATCAAAGAGTGAATACAGATTCCTTCCGGACAACAAATTTACCTCGGTGCAGACTACAGCCAACAACAAGACCTTTTACTACACGCAGGACGTTATGAGACACTGCTGCTATTCAATCATCTGAGCTTTGCCTGAAGTTCTCATCAGGCTCCACCAAACTCAAGGATCTAAACATCATCTTCCTGATTTCCTGAAGGTGTGGTTGCACAGCCAAACAATGTTGAGCATCTCCTGACAGGGTGCCAGGGTTGCATTCACAGATGTCCCTGATGCATTTTGACCACCGTAGTGGACAGTTTGTGCCTTCATACAGTAGGAAGGTTGTTTCATCTTTCTTGATGTGAACCAATAGGGGGACTAGCAAATTTTTATCATCGTGGGTTACAATGTCAGGTCACAGAACATTTTCAGCATACACCTTGATATAAAATTACCACTTTTCTCAAAAGTGTATATACATAAATATTCCCAATACTTGTTACATTTTTTCTAAAATAAATGTGAGTCTCTCTATACAGTACATTGTCTGGTTATATTTCATGGTGGCAGCAGACTTTAGCAATGGCCAGCATGAGTCCTGAGACTGAAGTAAAATGCAAATAAGCTGCAGGTTGGAAGTGTTAATAGACGATCTTGAGTACTAATTGAAGGCCCAGTCCAGACACATATGTGGGTTTAGAAAAGAGTTTGTTATAGATGTTGTTTATTCCACTAGCAGTATAGTACCCAAAATTAACTTACCAGAGGATGAACAGGTCTTACTCTAACCTAAATTACTCCTAGAGAATAATATATATATATACACATATATAACATCAGGAAAAATAAGCCTGAAAAAAAAAAAAGCTTGATACTTGTCCATTACTGATACAGGCAAGAGAAATCCTGACACCTTGTGGAATTTCTTTGAAAGTCAGTTCAAAGTGACATTTCAGAATCCATAGGCTCCATGTGATGGGAGTACAGACGAAACCCATGTTAGAGCATAGGTCAGGGGTGGCGAATGTCGTTCCTGAAAAGCCGCAGTCCTGCGGTTGTGGCTAGAAGGGATACAGCTCTGACCGGAAACTAAAAATGAAATTTTCTACCTATTAGATTGTGTTTTTACTAATGTCTACACCTACCCCAAGCCTAAACCTACCCCTAACTATAATACTAAAACAGTATTATTGTTGTACAGTGTGATAAAATTATGCTAGATTGATGTGCACGTGCCCAGTAGCCACATCTGTATAACATCTAGCGTTATCCCAATCCTGCAGAGTTTAGCTCCAACCTGGTTAAGGCCAGATAGTATACAGATGTGGCTACTAGGCATGCACATATCATAATATTTGTCACATTGTACAATTACTGTTTTTGCATTATTGTAAGGGGTAGGTTTAGGGTTGGAGTGTAAACGTTAATAAAACACAATATAGCAGGTAGAAAATGTAATTTTAGTGTTAGTTTCTGGCCTGAGCTGTACCCCTTCTGGTCACAACCAACCCTAATAAAAACTCACCTGCCTGTAGTTTCATTCGCCCTGTCTCAAATGAAACACTTAATGTGCACTTTCGGACTTGCGGACTTACAATGGCAGCCGTGTGTGTGTGTCCGTTAAGTCCACGAGACCGTAGGGTGTCCCATTGGTCATTTTAGCGTTTAGAAGAGTGCTCGCGAGCACCCCCTTTGCGGGCGCTATGCGAGCTCCGCAGTAGACTTCTACCCGACAGTCAAAGCGGCATTACATCACAAAAGTGCCGACTCAGAGGAAAACCATGAGGGTTTAGGGTGCAATTTAGGACAGGGCCCTACTAACCCTTCAGACCTTGATTAGTTCAGCTGTGTTTAATTAGGGTTTAAGTAAAACTCTGGCAATGCTGGCATAGGTCAGGGGCTTCATTATAAAGTGTTAAGTATAAACCCACCTACACTGTAAAAAAAAATTCGTTGAGTCAACTTAAAATAATTTGTAACCTGGCTGCCTTAAAATTTTAAGTTCAGTCAACTGTTCTATTCAACTTGAAATGTTACATTATACTAAGTGACAACTTAGATATTGAATCAACATAAAATTTTGAGGCAGCTGGGTTACTTACCCATCTGTTAAGTTTAGCAAACACAAATATCTAAGTTGTTACTTAGTACAACTTAACATTTCAAGTTGACTAAACTTATTTTAGTTGACTGAACTTAAAATTTTAAGGCAGCAGGGTAACAAATTATTTTAAGCTGACTCAACAAATTGTGTTTTTTATTTTTTACAGTGTATGCAGAAAAAAGTGATTCTATCTCTCTTCAAAATGTTAAATATTGAAATTGTGTACAGCTAACTTGAAAATGGCAAGTGACAAGAATTGCTTATATTTCAAAATGCCTGCAGTGTTCCCTACCACAAGGAGGAGTACTTCTGCTTGAACCCTGATGTGGTGCCAAGCAATTTTCCAAGTCAAAAAGCATTTTTATAAACCTGAGCATTGACATGAATTTTGGAAATTAAGTCCCTGGTCACTATAGGAAGAATTTTAGCAATGAAACACCAATTCTCCAATGTAGATCTTATTGAAGAAAGAGTTAACAAAATTGTTATTCAAGCCATGATTCAAGGCAATGCACTGCATAGAGTGATAATCGCTATTTTAATGTCACCAATGTCACATATTCAACAGCTGAACAAACCTTTTAACAAAAGAATTGTGAAAAAGGTATCTGTTATAGCTTGCATCACAGATAACATCCGGATCACACTGTCTGCCAGCATCAAGTGCACATTATATTCAGCTGTCCATCCTAAAGGACCCTTCCCACCCTTGACATCACTTGTTTGAACTGCTCTAATTTCGCTGCACTCTGTATAATGAAAATAAAGAATCTTGAATTTTCTATAAGCGCATCGAGTAGTAAAGATGACCAATAGACCTCAAACACCTTATTGGGAAATGAACAGAAAGCTGTGAAAGATAGACCTTTTGCCAGCTCAACAATCTGTATGTTTTGCATTGAATGCATTGTACTTCTATCACATCCTCGTTTTTAGTCCTGTCCAAAATAAATATAGCTCTACCCTGACCTAGGCCTGTTAATTAACTGACAGCTTACATATTCGTTTTTAGGCCAAGAACGAGGTCAGTATTGTCATTATCTTTAAAAAAAAAAAAAAAAAAAAAAAAAAAAAAAAGTCCAGTTTTTCCTAGTCTGCTGTTTTTCCCTGACCCTGATGTGAAATTCAGTCCTTCCACAGGATGCAGAAAGAATAAATCTTACAAATAATCCACAATATTTCTGTAAAATTATGTATTTTTTTTTACAGAAAATACAAACAAAAACATTAATACTAGCAAAAGAGATGTTGTATTTATTCTTTTTCATGGGCCTTTGTCAGTGATGTGATTTACAGGTATGCGTCAGTTGTTGAGTAAAGGTTTGGGTGCTGTTTGCAGCGTTCTTTTGGCCATCTCCAGTGCACCCTCCTGCGTCTTGTTCCCCCCAATAAAACCACTGGCATGGACAAAGATGCAGTCGGGAATTCCACTCAACTCAGACAGCGCCTCGTCCCGGACACCTCTCCATTCCTCCAAAATACTCAATCTGGAGACATAATCAGCAGAAATGAATCATCTCTCACTTTAGCCTTGATAAACAATGGATAATTGTTACCTTTCGGCCAGAACCATGTTAAAACCCAAATACAATGAATTTATAACCAGTAACAGTGAATACAATAAGGCATCCATGAAGCTTTCCGTTATTACACTCAAAGATATCAGAGTCACAAATCTACTCTTGAAAAACAGCAACAGAAGCTGTTTGTTGATGGTCTCGGTATGAAAGCGTTTCAGGATGACAGGAAAAGTCCTACCTGTTCTGAAAGGTGTTCAGTCCGGCTGGGACACACTGGACTCTCCAGTGGCCATTCTGATCTGTGTACAGCACAAACTTGATGGGCACGTCCACCTTCATCTCCTTTTCAAGGGCAAACAGATGCTCTTTCCAGGGACAACCACCCTGAGCAAGCACCACAATCTCCCCACTCGGATCAATCTGCATGGGAACAATTATTTTAAACCAGAACTTCTAAGATGCGAACAATGAAAACAGGAAAGCAAAGTTGCCTAAATTAGTTTCTCCAAAACTGGGTTAATTTTTAAGCAAGAACACTGACTCGAGTCTGTAAGGTCATTGATTTATTTTAACATATATTAAGCAGATTCAGTTTTTCAGTTGTTGGCTTAAACCAGCTGGGTCACATCACTGAGTTGTTTTAGCTGACTACTGGGCTGTTTGAAGAGACTCTCTCATTATCTAAAGATGGGTAAACTTGCACTCCAAATGCCATTTTCAACAAACAAAGAGGAAAAGACTTTAGAAGCAAGTGTTTAAAGGCAAGTTTCCATTCTTGTTTTTTAAAAAAAAAAGCCAAAAATAACACAGATTAAACATAAGAACTACAGTAGCATGTGCAATGCATGCTGGTCACAAACACAGAGCATGTGAAGATGTCTTTATTTATTTTTTTACCTTTTTCTCCCATCTTACAAAACTTTTAATTAAATAAAATAAACACACTTTTTAAAGTATTTATTTTTTAACCACTCTTTCAAAGTCTTGATATCCTTCTTTTAGTGTATTTATTATTGTTTTTTTGTATCTAAGCTTAGGCTTAGAGCAGCTGATGAGCTGAATCAGGTGTGTCTGATGGACTGTAATGTTGAAATATTAATTACCTGATATCTCGTCTGAACAGCTTGTTGCACAATCTCTCTCGCGGGTAGCCAGGCCTTCATGAAGTAATCCAGACGGTCCTTGAATTCAGCTCCTACAAGAGCCATGGCTTTATGGAAACCCTCCTATGATGTAAAATATTCAAGCAATATTCTTTACATGATATTAAAAAAAATTATGATATTCACCTGAACTTCACGCTAAGCATCTATTCCATTTCTACATAGCAGAGTAACGTATTCAGCTGTTGTGTATTAAATGCAACTTTCATATTTACATTACAATGTTCAAGTGACACAATTCTGATTTTTTCCTCCTGTGTGGCACAGGTCGGATATAACTCACAAACTTGTCAGCAGGAAAAAAGCACATAGATTCCAATCGCAGATCGGTTTCAGGTTTCATTGATGTGTGTTAATCAATCTGATATACATGCATTTGTATCTGTCATTTAAGCGAACTGATCGGATATTCTCCTGTCAATGAGTTGTACATCACTGGAAAAAATAATGATGGCAACTGACGTTGACTCAGGTGGCCACACTTCTGGGAAGTGTTGCCAAGTTTTTGGTTTTCCTGCAGAACTGGGCTACTTTAACACTGTTGTCACTGGTAAAGCGATCTCTCTCCCTCCCCCAAAATGCAATTTTGATGAAGAGGAGCGCCAACGGTTAGTTTTGGGCTAGTTTTGATTAGCAATTTGGTTGATTTTATTTCGCAGACCTGGCAACCCTGTTTCTGGGTCAGCACGTCTACCTTAGGTTGTTTTGCCATATTATTGTATAATATAAATGCAGATATTAGATATGGGGCATTTTTAAAAGATGATGTAAGCTGGTTGCCCATGAAAAATCAGATATAGTCAACAAATCGAAATTGGAAATCAAGACATGCACTGTAAATGTGGCCAGATGAAGTGAATCTGCATTTTCATTCAGACCGTCTGCCGGTTGTGTTTAGACCAATTACATATAAAATACATAATTATGATTTTGACTCATCTCTAGAAAAATTATCTAAAGGCTGAAATTTCAATAAAATTTGTTTTTGTTAAAACTTGTATCATGTAAACTTTATGTAAAAAGTTGATAGTAGCATACATCAACTTCACAGGATGTTATAGACAGTGATGTTGTTTCAAATCAACATTGCTACCTGAACAACATGCAGTTTTATTCTAATATTAGAAACTGTTGTTTTCACAAACTGCTGATTCCAAGAAAAAAAGGCACAGTAATTTACATGATAATTTACATGATAATTAATAGATGGCTGACTTTTCCATTTGTTGACATGACATTGTTAGATTCAGATGGTAAATATCCTATATTATGTAGGGTGTCCATCTTAGAGATAATCACCATGTGATATTAATCATATCATATAATAAAATATCATTTGTTGTTACTACTGTAAATCTATATTAAATTATTATGGGATCTCCTTTAATGCTTTCAGAATCTTTACTTTTTAAAATGATTTTGTTTCTGTATTTAAAAAAATTATATTAACATATTTAATGACAATATATTTATTGAATAGAAATCATTTTATTTTTTTAAATAAGCAAAAAAAAAATAGTACAAACTTTGCTAATGTAATTGTTTTGACCAAGTATTAACTTAGACATTATTTAAAAAAAAAAAAAAACTTATTTTAGCTAAAGTGAAGTGATATCAATACTGTGTGCCTTTTGCTCCATGCTGGTGTGTGTAGGGTAAAAAGGCCCCCCCTTGCCATCTTATACATTTACAAAATTTTAAATCAAAATAAACTACTTGTATGATTTATTGCCACACAAAATCTGTTGCTCTATAAATGTTCAATACAAACATATATATTTATTTTTCTGCAATTATACATTTTAGGTCCAGTGAACTGCACATTTTTTCTCAAGGTGTGCCTTTAGCCCTGTTGTACCCTATTAATTGTTGATCTCATCCACACTGTTGGAATTTGCAGGTATGTTAGGGCGACCAGGCATGCCACTTCCTGGGGACATGTTCAGCACATTGCATAAAACAACCAGGCCTGATCCCATAGTGCATACTATCCTTTCTAAATTCTATGTGATACTAGTAATTTTCAATACGATCTAGGGCAGATAGGGTGGATGAAGCTGTGTGTTAAACATGTTAGATTAACGTGTGTTTGAGTGAACCTCAGTGTCTTGGTCTTTGCTGTTCCAGCAAGGGTTGAGATAGCCGACGCGAGTGCTGAGGGTGGTGGTGATGGTGTAACGCGCCTCTCCATCACACTGACTGATCCCGTTATCCACTGCATCCACTTCCTCCACAAAGTTCTCATACATCTGGAACAGAGAACGTCAGGCATCAAACACTAGAGCATCTGCGTTCTGGTGAAAAGCACTTAGCTTAAACTGACCTTATTATAAAGGACCTCCAGCTGCGCGTCGTCCTGCTTCAGCTGCGTCAGCTGGGCAAGAACTTCTCTGCCAAAATGAAGGTAAATCAAACCCGCTGAGCTCAACTTCGTCACCCATGGCTTCTCTGGACACAAGCTATGGAAACTTTCCACAAAAGATCTGTCGAAAGAAACACGTTCAGTAGACACACTGATTAATCATTCACTGCAATGCACTAAGAATCTCTCATTTCTCCGCAAAAACTATGTGCAGCTCATTATAATTCTATTCAAGACAACTGCAAACCAAGCGCTGAGTTACGGATCTGTACCTCTGATGATGATCGTAGCGCTTCTGAGTGGGATTATATTCTCCTCCAACATCGACCACAACATCACATTCCGCCAGGACAGACGCGTCTCTGCTGCGGATGATCTCAGCATCCTAATGAAGGACAAAGTCTGATCATTCATCCTGCACAAAACTAACTTCTGCTCTCTAGAAACACTATCACAGCTCCTACAGTAAACACAGTCTTACAGGCATACATATACAGCTGCTTCAATACAGGAGGTTTGTCCATTTATGTATAGCACACTGTGCAAATGTAAAGATGAGACTGATCATGTTGGGATTCATGATGCTGATTAAGAATCTGGTATATGATCTAACTCATGCTTTATTTAATGATGTAACATCAGCAATACATGAGCAGAAGTGAAGTAATGTTAAAAGACTTTGAATGAGTGATGTTGGGTGAAGCGGTTTTTAATGTCGTGCACCTTGTATTCTGGCAGCTGTCGCAGAAGGAAACACGCCAGAACTTCGTCACAGTGAAAAGTGCCGTTATGTGTCCCGATCCTCATCTTCATCAGATTAACTTTACTTAGAAACACTTGACTGACGGCGCTTCTCACAAACTGGCGGATCGCATGCATGAACGAACTTCTTCTTCCTCCTCCTCCTGTAGGCTTTTTTAGCGGTTGGCAAAGCAGCATTACCGCCATCAACTGGACAGGAGTGTAAAGCGTCGAAATGGGAAAATTATCTTTATTACCTATCCAATGTCATATAAAAAAATTTCACTGATAAACACTGCCAGCCAAAAGTTTTTGAACAGTAATATTTGTAATGTTTTTAAAGAAATCTCTTGCTCACCAAGCCTGCATTTATTTCATCCAAAGTACAGCAAAAACAGTACATTTTTGAAATATTTTTAGAATTTAACACAACTGTTTTCTATTTGAATTTATATTTTAGAATGTGATTTCAAAGCTGAATTTTTAGCATCATTACTCCAGTCACATGATCCTTCAGATCGTTCTAATATTCTGATGTGCTGCTCAAAAAACATGTATTATTATTATTGTTGTTGTTGTTGTTGTTGTTAAAGACAACTGAGTAGATTTTTCAGGTTTCTTTGGTGAATTGAGTTCTGAAGATTTCTATTTATCTGAAATAGAAATCTTTTGTAACATTATAAATGTCTTTATCACTTTTGATCAATTTCAAGCATCCTTGATAAATAAAAATATTAATTTATATAATTAAAAATGATAATGATAATAATTATACAGACTCCAAGCTTTTGAATGGTATAGTGTATAATTTTACACAAGCATTTTATTTTTTAAGACTGCTTATCTTTGGATCTTTAAATATTGATGATGATATTAATAACAATAGTAATAATAATAATGTTTCTTGAACAGCAGATCAGCATATTAGAATGATTTTTGAAGGATCATGTGATACTGAAGACTGGAGTAATGATGCTGAAAATTTAGCTTTGATCACAGGAATAAATTACATTTTAAAATATATTCAAATAGAAAACAGTTATTTTAAATACTAAAAATATTTCAGAATTTTACTGTTTTTGCTGTACTTTGGATCAAACACTTGCAGGCTTGGTGAGCAGAAGAGACTTCTTTAACAAAAAAATATGAAAAATCTTACTGTTCAAAAGCTTTTGACTGGTAGTGTACCAATACACTGTAATGAGCAATTTTAATGCTAGTTTCTGCTCTCACTCTTCTGTGTGTGGTTAAACTGACAACACCAATGCTGAGTTGTGCAAATCTAATTAATTGTTGACAAAAAGTAATTGCATTCTGTAATAAAAAAAAAAACACACACACACACACACACACATCAATTTAGCTTTTTTCTTAATGTTTTATTATTTGAAAAAACACCAGTGCATTATTAGCCAAAAGAAACCATACAACTGAGTTTGATATCTCAGCATTGAAGTGTAATCACAGTTTGATTAAATCTGAAATGCATCACTTCACTTATACATATTACTTATGGTTACATTAATTAGAGGATGTATTTCTGCTGCGTGATTTTCTGATTAACGTGTTAATCAATACATGTCTACTGCTTAGGGGCAAAAAGTACAGCATAATATACAAGAAAACATGAAACTACAGGTGTTGTTTGTTGTCTTCCTTTGTTAAAAACTAAATGTAGTCAGGCAAAAGCATACTTTTTAGTTAGCTTTTTAATTACATTTTGTCTGAATCAACAAAATTAAGAGATGAAGAAACGCTTTAGTCATTATAGTACGTATTTTTTCCTTGTAAATGTAATTGATTAAGAGAAGCATTCAGACACACAAAAACACATAAATATACTTAAGTGCTATACGTTACTGCATTTGATTATCCATTTTATTGCTGCTGGGCTTTATTTGCCCTGAAACATGTGAAACTAGACAATGTATTTTCCACTGACAAGTGAAAAACAGGTTTTATTAGTGCATGTACAAGGTTCAGGTGCTGATCTTCAGTCAGAATCACTGCTGCTGCTACTGCTGCTGCTTGATGAATGCTGCAAAACAACAAGATACAGAGCATTTCAGACAGTGAACCATTCAACATCACCGTAACCAGACAAGATCTCCACCATTCATGAGAATGAGGATGTTTTAACACACTGACTGACTATTTGAATCATGAGGTAAGGTATATGATGTTTTATGCATTACTCATTTAAGACATTGATGCTGCTATTGTTATGACATTGTCAATCATGGCAATTTTAGGGATAACTTGAAATAACATGAAAGATATATTAGCCTGAATTCTTGGAAAGCTCCTGTTAATCATCAGTGAAGTGCTGTACACAATGACTGGCTTATTTACATCACTCCTACACTGTACTACTTATAATAAGAGCATTCGTGACTAACTGAAGACTGATTGGCCATTGGGTTAATGTGCTCAACAGACATGTGTCTGACTGGCTACAATGCTTAGCACAGCAAAAACAAACCGCACACTCTAAAAAAGCTGGGTTATTTTTTTAACCCAAATGCTGGGTTCAGGTCATTGGGTCATTTTATTGGGTTGTTTTTAATGTATTTTACCCAGGTGCTGGGTAGTTTTTCTGTAAACAAGTTGCTAAGTCATTTTTAATGCTAGGTTATTTTTTTCTACCCAACTGCTGGGTTAAGCCTGTCTCTGACGGAAACAAACCCAGCTGCTGAGGCTTTCTGAGTCCTCTACAGAAGAGAGCAGTTCTCAGCGCCTCCGATTTCGTGCATTCTTCGGTTAAATATAGGTTTGTGTACGTTTAATTTTATTTATAAAGTCTTTACTGTGTTGTAAGTTGCATTATTTTGCACAACGCAACATAAGGACAAGATGTCAGTCAGCTCTGTCAGCATCTGTCACTTTGTATGATGGAAATAAATGGATATTGTTTGTTATAGTACTGAGTTTAATATAATTTGATGTTAAAATATTTTCTTTAATGTCAGTACTGTTTGTTTATGGGTAAGTTTTGGAGTCAGTCACGGCATCTTTCAGCTACAAGTGAAACGCGAGGCCACGGTCTGAAGTTCACAGTTACCCTGGCAAACAGCTGCCCTTCACCGGTTCAGATTTCAGCAACACACTGGCATGAGAATTAGTGCTATTTTGGTAAAAAGTGATTACAGAGAACGGTTGAATATACAAAAATTAAAATGATATTTTTAAATGTTACATTTTTATGTCTAAAATGCTTGTTAAACGAGTGCTGTATTCACCCATATAAATTCAATTTGTCTGGTATTTTGTCCATGTGTTGCTGCTTAATAACAAATGTTCATCTTTTGATTATTGCTGTTGCCTCTAGTAATTCTGTGTTTTTTATAAGCTCCAGTCCATTTTAAGTCAGCAATATAATAATTTTTAAACAATAGTTGACTTAAATAAATTAACCCGGTGGTAAAAACTTTTAACCCAACCAGCTGGGTCAAAATAACCCAGCATGTATTCTGTCCAATATTTACCCAGCGCTGGGTTGCCAAATAACCCAAGTTGGGTTGTTTTTAAGCCAGCATTTTTTAGAGTGTAGATAGCAGGAGTAAATAGTGTTGTCATGATTACTTTAATGTGGCACCTGTATCCATAATTATCATTTACAACGAAATCATGCATGAGCTCATCTGTGCAACATTTAAACTCACTCGTATTCGCTGCACATTTAGCCTCTTACCTTGCCATGTTTCATATGTTTATGTTCCTTATGAGCTTTATGAGCTTTCTTCACCTTCTTCATCTTTTTGTGTTTCTTATGACCAGGTACATTCATTCCAGCCGGGTGACCTCCATACTGCGGGACGGGGCACGGATGTCCTGCTCCAGGATACGGAGCGTGCGGTCCGGGCATAGCCGGAGGAAACGGTTGCTGATTTGGTGTGGTGTAAGGAATGGTTGTGGGGTGGTTCATGCCGGGTGGATAGACAGGGTTCGGTCCGGGTGGACAGGATGGGATGGGCATGCCTGGATATGCAGGGTTTGGAGCTGAAGGATAGGCAGGATTAGGTGGCTGAGCGGCTGGAGGTCCTGCATATGGAGGTCCTGTGAGATAAAAAAAATGGTGTGTAACTTTACACAGTGCAATAAAATATCCTCATTGATTATACGCCAATCAGAAAAACTGTTGTTTTTGTTTGTTTGTTAATTTTTAACTTTAAAAACAGATGGAGCAGATCTAATACAGAAGGACAGAGCATTTCACCGTCTGGGGGCAGCTACCAAAAAGGCACAGCCTCCTCTATATATCAACTCTGACTTCGATTTAACTGGTAAATGGATTACCCTACATATCAGTAATGACTTTGTATACCACTGTGCAAGTAAAATACAGCATTTTTCTTGGTATTTAAATTCTTTTTCATTATAAATTCTTGGTCTCCAGCAGATAAGTGAATGTTGCCATGTTTCCATGCTTCATGCAACAGGCTGTTTGCTGTACATGTCACATTTTGTGCACTCATGCTTCAGAGCTAATCATAAACTCTGATAGTAAACTCAGACAGAGCGAGTTTTGTGAGACCGACTGAAACTGGACTGGATTTATTTGGTTTGGAGTCTGTTCAACTGGCTTCATAAGAAGCTTTTGACCAGGTTTAGACAAAAACTGATATTTTGAAATACTTCAGAATTTCACTGAGAGATTTGTATTGTTATTTAAAAAAAATGTTCAGAGTTTTTAATACTGGTGTGTATATATAAATACACAAAAAATATATTCAAATGAGAATTACCATCATTACCATGAAGTAGGATACTCATCTCATGCAAACATAACTAGAAGTGGGAAAGAATATTGACCGTTTTACGACATTAAAGTCATTTATTTATGTCAGATCTGTCCAATGCTGCTCCTGGAGGGTCACTATCCTGCATGATTCAGCACCAATCCCAATCAAACACACTAGCTGAACCAGCTAATAAAGGTCTTCACGTTCGCTAGAAACGTCAGGCAAGTGTGTTGAGCCTAAACTCTGCAGGACATTTGCCCTCCAGGAACAGGACTGGACACCCCCCGATTGAGGCACAACATAAACATAAATGCTAGGTTGAGAAAGGATTAATGAATGTATTCAGTGAAAACATTCACCAAAAATCACCTTGATTTGGCCACATGTTTGTCTCGTCCAAACGATCTGCAACAAATAAAAAGACAGACTTTATTCATTGATATAAAGTGAACAAACACTAATGTCCGCCAAAGATTTACCACTTTCACCCTGCCCACCTGAAACCGGTTATGTGTGCTGAACAGATATTTACTACAAATATGGTTCATTTATAGCAAAGCCGCTGTTTGCACTACATTCAGCAGTGCCTAAAATAGCCAAAGACAAATACGCGGACAAGGTCTGTGCTCAGAAGCAATTAAATCAGCTTTTTGGATTGCGGATATGTCAGATATCTGAGACAGTTGAGAGTCAAAAGTAAGTCAAAAAACAGCATGGGAAAGGTGATTGGAAGTAAAGGTCAAATGATAGGGGATTTTATTGTTACCGTTTACAAAGGTGAGGAAAAAAAAGCCTGACTAATCAACTTTTTTTTACCAATATACTGAATGAAAATATTTCTTTATGTCACAAATGTCCAACCGTCTTTGGTGTCACCATGACACCTGCTCTTTCCAAGGTATAGCCATGGTGTTTTCTGATTTGCTGTTGTGTTTTCTTATATGTGAGCCTGGACCACAAAACCAGTCTTAAGTCGCTGGGGTATATTTGTAGCAATAGCCAAAAATACATTGTATGGTTCAAAATTATTGATTTTTCTTTTATGGCAAAAATCATTAGCAAATAAAGTAAAGATCATGTTCCATTAAGTTATTTTGTAAAATTCCTACTGTAAATATTTGAAAACATAATTTTTGATTAGTAATATACATTGTTAAGAACTTTATCTGGACAACTTTAAAGGTAATTTTCTCAATATTTTGATTTTTTTGCACTCTTAGATTCCAGGTTTTTAAAAAGTTGTATATCTGCCAAATATTGTCCTATCCTAACAAACCATACATCAATGGAAAGCTTATTTATTCAAATTTCATACAATGTATAAATCTCAATTTTGCAAAAATTGAAGCTTATGACTGGTTTTGTGATCCAGGGTCACATATATGAATTTAATTTGCACTCCAAGACCACCTTATTTTACAGATGAATTGTGATAAGACGATTCCTGCTAATCTGACTTACCCACATTTTTAAAACAAATAGGAAATAATAATAATAATAATAATAATAATAATAAGCAAATTATTTCTCTAGCCAACTATGATTTTTAAATTCAACATTATTTCTAGTCATTAAACACATTTAAATATTTGTTACTGTTTGTTCATTCGTAATCATCTTTAATTTCAATGGTCTCAAAAAATACATTTTTTGCGTTCTTTTCTGAAACTCCATGGAATCCACATCCGGGAACTATCGCACTTCATCGCTGGGAACGCCCTGGACAAACAACAACTCTGTCATACTGCCATACTGCATGTTCTCACTAACTGACTGCCAAAAGCCATAAACTCCTGAACACACAGATCTGATCCCACACAGACAACACAAAAAGTTATGAGGGTCAGATTTGAAAAACAAACGTAACTTGATTGTCAATAACGCTAAAACACAAATTCCGTTCGCATAAAAGCTGTTTAACAACGAAGGTATGAAATAGCTTATCATTAATAATGTGATAACAAATAATGTCATGTGATAGAACCCGCTTTTAAGTTTTGCAGTAAAGCCGATCGCAATTTCCTAACGGCACTTAATGTATTAAGTACGTACAAATAACACCAACAATAACGCTACTAATAAAAACATTTAGACCACATACCTTCTTCCTAGGAAACCTTTCAGGCACTGACTCCCGTTTCCGTATTCCGCGACCACATCGATCACCGTCGTGACGTCATCGCTGCGATCGGACTCTGACCTGCCTCACCTGTTTTGATAAATTACGAATGTTGATTCATACATCGACAATTATGCATGTCGTTTTATACTGCTGTATGTAGATAATGAAGTCAGTCTGTCGTTGTTTTTACATTTAGAGACATTAACTGCGCCCCGGTAAAATCTGATAATAAATAGCCTGGTATAAACCGATTGATAATTGAAGAGACACACCCGCGGACGGCAGAAGTGGAGATCGGGTTCCTACAGTAGGCTGACGGATCATGTGTTACTGTGTTATTGTGTGGGAGAGTTAGGGACGGTCGAAATTTTATGTTGTGTGAGGAGAAGTGTGTTTCCCTACTGCGTGACAGCCCGTGATCTTCACAAAATATACTGTGGTTCTTAAGGTATTTATATTATGCTCATCATTACTGATTTTTTTTTTTTTGCTGTGTGGTTTTGAATGTAAGCTAACATCCGGGGGTGTAAATGACTAGGCTATTTTAAACTGACTACTTGTAGGGGTGCGCAGGGCACAAACTAATGTGTTTTATATATTTCCACCCTGGTGAAAAAAACAGCATATGCTGGTAGGTATGTTTTGATGCTGGAATGCTGGTAGGTTTTGATGCTGGTTTAAGCTGGTCCTTAGCTGGTTTATGCTGGTCCTTTGCTGGTTCATGCTGGTCCTTGACCAGCAACATGACCAGCAAAAACCAGCAGAGGACCAGCTTAAACCAGCATCAAAACCTACCTAACCAGCATTCCAGCATCAAAACATACATACCAGCATATGCTGGTTTTTTCACCAGGGCACACACGCTAGCATAACCACATTTAAAGTATTTCTAGTTGTCATGGCAACACTATACAGAGAAAAAAGTGCGCCAGAATTCAAAAGCCTTTTGATGATATAGGTGAATATTTATGTTACCAGAGTAAAAGTACATTTCTGGCTGAAGTATTTTTTTCGCAGTTTTCAGTGTTCGTTTAAAATGAGACAAATCTGCCACTATTTTAATCCCCAATCTGTTGTTTATCAGTTTAGATAGTTTATTAATGCTTGGCAAGTCAGCAGAAGACACGAACCACTTTTATATTCCAGTCGCGCTGATGGAGAAAGTTGCAACACTGCGTTACAATCTGCCCCGCTTTATTAAGCTACGACATTAGCCATGTAATTTTCACTATTTACTTTTATGAATTAAAAAAACCCCACAAGAAACAGGTCAATAAAACGAAACGACTCACAATCGACGTTTAATGTTGAGAAATTATTATTTCAAGAAATGTAAAGCATTTTGGCTTGTTTATGTGTCTTGTGTTCTATGAGAGCTGTGTTTAGAGGGAGGGGAGTGCTTTTTTGTTATAATGTCTTAATGTGTTTAATCTATTTGCTCACATTGTTTTGAACTATAATGTATAGCTGTGCAATCAGGGCCGTTCCAGCATGGTTGATTCTTAAAAACCACCATTATTTTATTTGAAAAAGTTAATCATTTTATTTTATTGACAAAATATTTTAGTTTGTCATCTATATTTTTTTTATTCAATCAGATAGCATTTTAAGCTGTCATATGGTCATGTTACAACATGCCCCTCACATGTTACAATGTACGCCACATACGGGGCATGCTGTCACCTTTCACTTTCTTTCTTTTGAGGTAACGAAAAACGTATACACTGTAATAAAGCGACATATTTGTAAAATTAACGTGGATGGGTGTGAAATTAACGTGGATATAAAAAATTATACTCTGAACCCCACGTGGATTTACACAACCTGAGAAATTCAAAAAGTGTTAGGTTGTGCCCCGTGCTCCCCTACACCACTGTCAATAGGAACAGTTGCAAATTTATATTTAAAAAAAATCATTTTAAATATACAGATACATTTACATTTATCAGATGCTTTTATCCAACGTGGCTTACAAATGAGGAGCATTCAGTTCAATTCACAGTTATTTGTACCCTTACATTAACCATGCTTTTTTTGCCACAGCATTTGCAGTAAAACCATAGTAAATACAAAAATAACCATGATTTCAAAAATATTGGTTACCACAGTTTTACTCTAGTATAACTAAAACAGTAGCCTACTATTAAAATCCTGTTTTAAAACAAAAAGTCATTGTTACTACAGTAAAACCATGGTTTATTATTTTATAGTGCTTTTTAACAATGCTTATCATTTCAAAACAGCTTTACA